>NW_022900932.1:38602513-38625617 GCF_012274545.1 Fukomys damarensis
TATTACTCTATAATATATTATTATTCTAATGATTTTATTGATTTAATACTTTTTATTGAGACCAGCAGCACTATAATCGCCAAAGAGTTCTGCAAGTCAATGTAATTCTAATTCGTTTGAATACTAGAACTACGAAATGACATTATGCGTAAAATTTTGATTTATGCATATTTGGAAGAGCTTGAAAATAATAAAAGTCATTTATTTGTGAAATTTAAAATAATGTAAATGTGTACTTCTGCTACACCTCCAACTTAAAAACACATCAGAAATTAAACCCCAAGCTGGCAAGTCAAATGAACTGCAAACAAGTTTTGGCCATACCGTGGTGCCTACCAAAAAAAAAAAAAAAGTGCCTAGATGTGAAGCTTCAGTTCTTAACAGCTGTATAAAATTCTTTTTGATCTAATGAAATGCTGTGTGGGATTGGATAGTAAAGGGGATTGCTACAGGAAAAAATGTTTAACATCTGCTTTTGCCATTGCAAATGACAGATATTAAATACACAGTACATTTAACAAAATATGGATTTACAGAACCTATGAGTGCATCTGTTCCCTTTTTCTGTCAGTGAAAATTCACAAATGTAAGTTGTTCTGCATGACACACAGATGCCAGTTTACTGCTCTTTCCCATAGGTCTTTCAGCACTTATGTAAAATATCAGGAGTGAGCACAAAATAGAGGAAAACCTTGCCTATAGCTCACACTAAACTTGAATTTTGTGCTCCGTTACTTAGGACTCCTTGAAAGGGCACCTCCAAATGGGGAAAGTGTAGCAATTATTTAGAGTAATCTAAGTAATCAGAAAGGCTAGTATACAGTAATAAATACATATTCCACCAATACACAAAAACACTACGCTATTGTCATAACTATAATAAAATATTTAAAATTTGTTTACAAATCATTCCCATAACTAATACTAAGTTGAAAAAGTCATGAAATTAAATATACACTATGTTTATATTTCTGTGATAATCTTGGCAGAAAAAGATCAGAAATGGGCTGGGATTTGGCTCAGTGGTTCCACTGCCTGCCTCGCAAGCACAAGGATCTGAGTTTGATCCCCAGTACAAAAAAAGAAAAGGAAAGAAAAATATCAGAAAGAAATGCTTGTAGTATTAAAATAGCTTTAAAGTTATATTTTAAAAATTATTTTTAGGTCTCTAATGCTTACTAAAATGTAAATAGGTTAAACTTTTCTAAAGTATGCTACATACTTGAAATCTGGAAGATATGCTTACTCTTTTACCACTAAATCTACTCCTATGGAGCACATAGATAATCCCAGGAAAATAATCTTGATTATAGGATAGATATATCACACAAGAATATTTCTGCCAGAATAGTTGATTATTGCAATAAAACTACCATAGCAAAAAAGGGAAAAAATAAAATGCACATCACAGAAAACTATTTTTTATTACCAATATTTTAAAAATGTGTTTACTGACCTGTAAAAACGTATTTTCTTTTATGATAGCAGAAACTGTCCACAGTGCCCATTCTTGCCTTTATTTTGTCAGTAATGGAATCCCTCAAGCTTGCTCAAAGCTACGAGGACAGAAACTATCCTCATCTCCCTGTGAGCACCAGGGATATGGGCCTAAGACATATTTCCCAGTTACATTCTTCAGGAAAAGCCACTAGGTGTAGACTTCCTCTGACCAACCTCCTTGTGGGCTGGAACAGACAAGGAAGTGAGCCAGCTTCAACTGGGCAGAGTCATAAAATGAGACCCCGAATGACCTCACACAGCACAGTTACATCCCACGCCTCTTTGCCACTAGCCTGGGCTGCTAATCTCTATGCTAACCTCATAACAGAGAAAAAAATCAAACTGTTTATTTAGTGGACATATTTTAGGGTTTCCAAACAACAATTTAGTCTGTATCTAACAAATGCAATACTGTACAACTAAGTGAAAGTTACTTAAAAAGTCTCTATGTAGATCATACAACTTTTGTAATGGAAATGGTATCAGAAAGTGAGATTGTACCAAAATACTAATAGTGATTATTTCTTGGTGGTAAAGACATTCTAAATTTTCAAACAGACACACACACACACACACACACACACACACACACACATATTCCATGTATAATAAAAATTATAGTGAATTATTTTAAAGTGTTTTATTTTTGTTTTTGTTTTTTGGTCCTGGGGATCAAACTTGGGACCTTGCACTCGCCAGGCTGGTGGCAGCACCACTGAGCTAAATCTCTGGCCTTTAAAGTGTTTTTAAAAGCCAATCAAATGTACATATTGGATTTTGTTTTTCAAAAAATGCACTAAGTTTCAAAAAAATGAAGGACAGCAGAAGGATCTCAGTTACTAACTAAATAAAATGTATATCCCGGGAACATACTTCCTGAGATTCCAAGTCTTGGATAGGAGTAGAATATGTATTTTTATTAGTACCCTAAGTAACTGTGACTAACACTGCACAGATGTGCTAGGATAGGCCTTCCACCAACACAAGCAAGTGCCTGGGCCCTCAGCAGGGCTGCCACAACTGTCAGAAAATGCTGTCTTAGCTGGAGGGAATCTCTGAAATCCAACAGGTTTATAAAGAAAATAGGAAGATTTGGAAACTAGCTTTAGAAGCCTAGGAAAGAATTAGGTTTGGGAATTGTTAATAAGTGAATGCTAATTATTTAAACAAAAAATAAACTTCTGAATGTATCGTAAATAAAGTAGTCTTAGAGGATACTCCCAAAGTTACCACAGGAGTCTGCAAGCTCCACACCTGAACTGCCTGCCAGACCTCAGGCCCTTCATGTCCTCAACACACTACCACCAGAACAGGGGTCTCTGTTCAACAGCCTGGAGGAGGGAAATCACAGCCAGGGTGCCATGAGGCAGCTGCACAGGGCAGTTCCTATATTGACAAAAGGACAGCAGAAGGGCAGAAGACAAGGCTGCCTTCTGCAGTAAATGGGGCTGCAGAAATGTCCGTGAGGCACATTCCAGTATAGTTAAACCCAATGCCACAAGATGGCAACAGGCCTGGGGAACAGTGCTCTGAACCTCAGCCTGAAGCCTTTGATGTTGGCCAGGGGCTTGCAAAAAGGGCTAGAACAAGCAGAGAAGGCACTGTCCCACAAATCCAGTCCGGGGAGGCCTAAGCACAGGAAGTGAAGCAACACCATTGTGTGATAGATGACAGAGTGGTCTGCAGATAACTGTGCTTCCCACACTCCCCAGGGACCTGAAAGCAGGTCGAGAAGCCACTTGCACTTTGCTGAGGCACATGGCACATCACAGGTGGGCAACTGGTGGCCACTAAGCTGGTGACTAGCTCGGGTTCTGCCTTCAACCCGATTTAGTCATCTTTTATGCATCGCTGGGAGCACTGTCACTCTCAAGGTGACAGGAGTTGGGCTCTCTGGAGACATTTGGGAGGGAAGTAAACATTCTCAGAAACAGATGAGAATTTCAATGCCACCGTACTTGAAGAAATAAGCAACTATAAACTGAAATACGATTGAGGAGAAAGGCAGCTGACGGTCTGTAGCATTGCTTAAGTGGTCAGGGTACGCAGCCAGCGTGACAATGCCACCACTTGAAGAAATAAGCAACTATAAACTGAAATACGATTGAGGAGAAAGGCAGCTGACGGTCTGTAGCATTGCTTAAGTGGTCAGGGTACGCAGCCAGCGTGTGACGAATGACGTGAATTCCACAGGCCCTCTTCTAAACCAGAGCAAGTTATGGCATTTAACACTCAGCCTTCTGGTCACTTTCATGAGCTAAGAGCCTCAGATCCTGCCTCCTTAGAGAGGAGCCCCAGGGAGAGGGGCTTATGCTGGTAAGTATTTAATGCCATCCTGGCTACGGACAGTGCTCCGAGGGTAACTATAGAAGGAGATGAAAGCCTCAGTGATGCGTCACTTCTAAATCTGGTTAGGAAGAAAATTCTGCTAGGCAGAGTTTTTAAAAATACAGATCCTTAAGAATAAAAAGGACTGACCTACTGTACATATAACATGGCTGAATCTCCAAATAACCCAAGTAAAAGAAGCCAGGCAAAAACAAGTATAAACTGTATGGCAGTACTTAGACAAACTCGAGAAAATACAAACTAATCGATAGTGACAGAAAGCAGATTGCTGGGGACTGGGAAGAGGGGGCAATGAATGAGCTGAGCGCGGTGGTGCACACCTCCAATCCCAGCACTCTGGGAGTCTGAACCAGGAGGATCACAAGTTTCAGCTCGACCTGGACAACTCAAAGGGATCTGTCTCAAAATTTAAAAAACAAAAAGGGCTGGGGATGTGGCCCTGTGTTCGATCCCTAGAACTGCAAAGGGAGAGGGCAATGGGACAACTTTGAGGGAAGATAGGTATGCTCACATTTTGCTGTACCAAAATATATCGAATTAAGTTAATTAAAATAATATACCACTTGCATCTCAATAAAGCTGTTAAAATAAAAAGTACAGTTTTCCTAGTCCAAATGAATCAGAACCTCTGGGGATTGGACACAGGTATTTTTGTTTTTAAAAGCATGTATTCTATGCAGGTTCATAAACCTACTGCTTTTACTATAGATGTACTTTTGTCAGTTCTACAAATGTATTACCTTTTTCATATAATACCTTATTAATAGGTATAATTTTAAAAGTGACTCAGTAGTTCTGATGTAAGTAGTGACTCCCATAAAGCCTATAATCTGCCTCAGATGTTCGGAAACTGATAAGATACCTATAGCATCTTGGTTTATAGCTAAGTCACAATTTATTTCATATTTAGAGAACGTGAGCTAGAAAAAATTTGTCAAAAATACTGACTACTGTGAAAAGGCCCTGATATTCTGTCGGGTAAAAAAAGAGAAGCAAATTATGAAACAATAAATAGGGGGAAATTAATCTATTTCTACATCTACTATTTCTAGCCACATCTCTAACCGCTTCTGTGTGACAAGATATGTTGTAAGAGGTTCAGAGCAGAATGTGGAAACACTTTATATCTCCAAATACAGATTTTTTCATCTTTGCATAGACTTATATACAAAAATTTTATTTTCATTTAAAGATAATTTTCTTTTTTTGTCTGTATATAAATTTTAAATTTTCTAGAAGAAACACATATCACTTGGGATGAAATAGTCAAAACTGTGTTTTAAAAGTTGTGGCTCTCATTCCTGTCTATGTCTTAGTTATGATTGACAGCACTGCAGTAGCAGTTTCTACCTCCAAAGCTGCTCTTTTTGCTTTTTGCTCCATCAATCTTCACTCACAATTTTTTTTTTTTTACTTCTGTATTACTTCCATAAAAAACAGATGGTGGGAGGAGAGGGAAGAAGAAGGAAAAGAAGAAAACAAATAAACTTGAATCACAAATAAAAGGAAAGGGCCAGAGAGGTGGCAGGGGAAGAGAAAGTCAACTTCAACAATGTTTGGTGAACCCACGCACAAGGCAGTGTGCCTCAGTGAACACAGCCAAAGCAATTCAAGGACAAGGGCAAGGACCTTGGGGTAGGAAAATAAGTCAGATTTGCAAGCAGACTGTTTTTCTGTTTGGGAAAGGTTTGCAAAGTGGTTCCTCAAGGAATACAAGAGGCCTTTCCAACTCCAACTTCACCTGAATCCAGATGCACTCCTGGAACACCTACCTGGCCCCAATGTAACGCGTTCTGCACAGAAGTTCCCGCGGGACAATGTGTCGAATACACATCCACTCTAGACTGCAGAATAAATATGTTATGTTAAAGGATGAAAATATCACTAAGGTGGTACGGAGAATAAATATTACATGTTGTCCTTCAAAGCATTAAAAACTACGGAGCCATAATCTCAAATATATGGGATCAAGTTGAAAAAAATTCCTTGACTACACATACTAAAATATGAACAACTATACACAGAGTACCTAGGAAGGTAATGCAAAACATAGGATAAGTATGGAGCGCTACAGGTTGAGATTATAGGTCATTTTCATTTTGTTCTTCATATGTTCCTGAATTTTTAATTTTTTAAAAAATATTACTGTCTAACTGTATATATAGCAAGTTCCAAAATATCAGGTTGGCCATAAAAGCAATTCACCTTTTGGCCACCAGGGGCTGCTATTGCCAAAGTTTATATGAATTTTTAAATAATAATCATCTTTGATCAGAAAAAAATTAACATTTTTAAAATTCCCTAGGATGTTCATTCCAGAATTTTAAAATCTGTTTTCAAAATGCAACATTACAAATGATAAATACATGTTGAAATACCAGCATATGCCTGGCTAGTGGTTTATATTTTATAAAACAAGTAAATAAATACATATGCACACATATGTGTATGTGTGCCATATAAATGTGTGTATGCAAATGGCCACTTCAAATTTAAACACATGAAATTTTTAAAGAAACAAGCCAGTAGAATAAATATATAAATATTATGACTTAAATTGTGACAGAAACCTTTGTTCAATAGTCGCCATCCATATTTGATGTAGGACTGGACAACAGCCGGTCGGGACAGCAGCAGATGTTACTGCAGGCTCCTGCAGAAGCTGATTCCTGTGTCTCTTATGTGAAAAAGACCCTCTAGGGTTTGGATGAGCTCATCTGCATCTCCCATATCATCTGACACATACAGGCACATTCACAGACAAAGTCACTGAAGTTTGAATCAAACCTCACTGTCAATACACATACCATGTTTAAATTTCTCTCATTAAATCCACTCAGAAGAAAGAAGATATTTCCACAAAGCTCTTTCATAATGACATGGGTACAAACGCGGGTACTTAGCCACTTCAAAATCTCATTCTGGGGAAGAAAAGCTTGGTGCCCAAATATCTCCTGCAAAATCAAAGAAACCCAATAGTATCTCCGATATCTCAGTCTCCATGACCCACTTAAAGACACAGCAGCATCCTCACTTGTGGCCTCAGGAGTAAAACATCAAACAGCAAACAAGGAACTGACACATAAATTTACTAGTCAAAGTCAGATGTGTTATAGGTATTTATATTCTTAAAATGAAAATATAAAAGCAAAAAATTAAGCAAATTTAAAATGTACTTTTGCAAAAGGAAAGAACTTTGATCAATTATCAAATTGACATTGTCAAATATCTTTCATTTGCTTCCAATGGATCATTCTTGACAGAAACAACTGAGGCTGTGGTTGACCTGCAAAGTCTGCTGGGTGTGCATGCATCTCATCCCATATTGACCGAATCCAGCCCATTGCTTGTTTCATTTTCTTTCTCTTTCTTTCTTTCTTTCTTTCTTTCTTTCTTTCTTTCTTTCTTTCTTTCTTTCTTTCTTTCTTTCTTTCTTTCTTTCTTTCTTTCTTTCTTTTTCATTGTGGAGAAGGGGAATAAGTGTTTGTAATTCTACAAAGCTACTAAACTATAATCGCCAAAGATTCAATAAATTAAAAATGTACATCTCTATAACATAGAAATTTCAGTTTCCCATAGACATTCTGTGGATATCCCCTTAGAGGTTTATAAAGATGCAGCAATAGCAAATTAGCAAACAACCATAGATGTCTGGCTAAATAAATCTAAAACTTAATATGCAACAATTTTAAAAATGAATTAACATGATAGCTATCCAAGAGTGCAACATTTGGTCTGCAGAACACCATATAGTTGGATATCATCCACATCTAAAAATAAAGCAACATATTTCTTTTGGTACATCTCTATAAATTTACACACAGGGTTTCTAGAGAAAGATCCCACGCTGTGCTTAATTCTGAGAAAAATATAAGAAGGCATAGTAGTTGGGGAGTACTTGATTTTTAATTCTTGAGCTATTTACAATGAAAATCAATGCTTCTCTTACCCAAAGCATTAAGAACATATTTGACCAGAGTGGCTACATCTTATCTGGATGGTCACTGGTGCAGTGAATCCCATCTCATGTTAGTGCCAGGTTCTGAGGTCAGAGTATCATCCATATTTCCTGTGCAAGTCTTTTACATGGTCACCGGTCTGAGTTATACCTGCTTTCCAGTATAGTTTATGACAAAAACATCATAAAATACACTGATACAAGTCTAGAGGGTACAGGTCAATCACTTGATGCAAATAAGAACACGGTGAGCACAAATATATGGAGGTTGCTACCAATAGCACGATATATGACTTCGCAGTAAACTTCTTTACATGAGTAGAAGTATACTCTAAAACAATGATTTTTAAAATCCTCAAATTGGTATGCAAGAAAATAAAGAGCATCCCTGCTTATCTTAAAAAAAATTAAAATAAAAAATAAAATAATGACATTGTGAAATGGGAAGAAAGGAGCTAAAGGTGTAGGGAAGGTGGGATGGGTAGGGGAAGGGTAATAAGGGAAAAGAAAAAAATGTGAGGTAATGAAAAGATGGAAATAAAGTGTTTGTAGATGGGGAGGGGAGGAGGGGGTGAAGGGAGGGCAGGGACAAGGGGAAAAAATGAGAACCAAGACCTGTCATGTAGAGGTACAAGATCCCAACAATGAATGTTAACTGTACTGTATCCCTAAAATGTACCAATTAACTCAATTAAAAAAAAATTTTTAAAAATAAAATAAAATAATGATAAAAACACAATAAATATATCACTACCAAGTATTAGGAACTGCACATACTTTATGTCTGTACTTTGCTATAACTGGCAGAACAGGTTTGTTTACACCAGCAGTACCACAAACTCATAAGCGATGCATTAAGCTATGACATCACTAGATGACAGGAAGTTTTTAGCTCCATTACAGTTTTATGGGACCACCATCAAATATGTGGTGTCTCATTCAAAGAAATGTCATTATATGGCACATGACTATATATTTCTATACAGGATTGTGTGTCTGTGTGTGCATTCATGCAAATGTATAATACATTAAACATAAAATGCATGAATAAAATGCATGGAGCTCACAGCCACACTTATTGAAAATGCAAAGGACCAGGACAGATCCTTTCTCCCAAGGCCAGTTCGAAGAGGAAATGACGGGGGTGGAGTGGGGTGGGCGGGTTACCTCAAAGAGAAGATCTGGCAATTGTCCTAATTTGGTTAGCGGGCTCGTAGAGAAATCCACTAAAATCACAGGAGCCATGGAAAAAAACATTTTAATCTTTCTGGCCAGCTCAGGAAACTGAGAAAATGCTATAAAACCTGTGGGAACAAAAGGAAAACAACAAAAATTTCATTTTATGGGCTTTCTTAGAAAAAGCAAGGGAGACCATTTGCGATTTCACCCCCACCCCCCACCCCGGCAGCAGCCTGATGAGCCCTGTAAGCAACTCTGTCTTCAGAGTTAAAACACCTGAGAGCCTCTGGGGAGCAAACACGGATCGATTAGATTAGCAAATCAACAGTGTGTTCAGTATTTGCTCCAAATCTCAACCTCGACAGTCACCTGAAGAAATCCAGGTGGGAGACCAGAAAATCCTCCCTGTTCCTGTACCTATGTGAACACAGGTAAGATTATACTTCAAAGCTCCACCCTTACCGCTTCCATCTCCCTGGCCTGTCCTTAATCTATAGACCCATTCAAACAGACCACTAATGACCCAAAAAGAACTCACACATTTAGAGTTCCTTAGCTTTACAGTATCTTTCAGCCCTCAGTCAGTCACTTCTGGTCAGTTAGCACTAACATGCCACTGCAGAAATCAGTCAGGACAGTACACAAGTAAACTAGTTGTGGAAGAAGGCAGAATGTCCAGGTCTATTTTTCTAAGGGTGAAGCATGGCTGTATATCTGTTTAAAAGCATTCAGACTTTTCACATAATTTCTCTCTCTAGGAAAGTATTCTAAAGAGACATGAACACAAAAGTATTGGTCACAGTACACACTAAAAGGGAGAATTAAATAAGGTATGGGACAGGTTCTCCCTAGCCCCTTATTAGAGAAACTTGCTTGTTAGAATTATGGACAATTTGTATTTTCTTTAAACTTTGCAAAATTATCTATTTTTATTTCTGATAAACATATATTACTGTTATCATCAACATAAATTAAAATGCATATGGCCTTTAAAAACTAATTAAGAATTAAGCACAACCTGTTACGCTCAAAGTTAAGTTCCAATTAACTTAGTTTATTTGCAGCGCTAGAGATGAAACACACTAGGCAAGCACTTTACCACTAAGCTATTTCCCAGGCCCCCCCACTTAACTTTAAGCATATTTTCTAACCCCCTTAGAAAACTTCCTGTTTGTGCTTAACATGAGTAATGAATACTGCTTAACTTAAAAGAATAAATAATATGATGTATCTCACTTAATTCTTTCAGTGTTAAGGCCATATTTAGCCATTTAGTTTAAAGTACGAATTTCTATGAAAGACTATAACCAATGCTTTGCTCTAGTCATGATTTCTGCTTGGCATTAAAAACAACTGCATTGGGCTGGGGATTTAGCTCAGCGGTTCGGTGGCCTGCCTCACAAGTGCAGGGACCCGAGTTCAATCCCCGGTACTACAAAAAAAAAAATTAATAAATAAATAATAAAAACAGCTGCATTTGCACTAACTTTTTTTATTTCACTTTTAAGAACAAGTGTAACTGTAACAAAGACATGAACTTCTAATCTTTATTACTTACATACCTATTGTGCTCCCTTGAGAATGGCCCACATAATACACTTGGTTTTGACCAGTTTTTTTCAGAATGAAGTCAACTGAAGCTGGTAGATCATACTTTGCCATCTCATCAAAACTGTAATCCAAAAAAGGAAATCTTTTGTTAAAACTGTACATAAAATAGAAGAGCACACAAATACTAAACATCAAGCCTGCAGAGTATGAGAAATGGAACACAGCTCAGTAAACCAGTGCTGACCTTAGGAAACTGAGCCTCACCAGGATCACAGAGTCCCCTTGGACTCCCCTGTAGTTGTGCTTCTAAGGGTAACTACTATCCTTAATTTTTCACATTACAAGTCTGTTTCACCCACTGTAAGATTTTCCTATGATGAGATTATGGTATATACCCCTCTGTCCCTAGCTTCATCCACATTAGTACACAGAGTTATAGTTGTTTGTTCTCCTTTGCTAATATACCCTACCTTACTTGTCCATTCATTCTGTTCACCGCTGATGACATGCATGTGAGTAGTTTTCAGTTTGTCATTGCTGCAAGCAAAGCAATAATAAATATATCCTTCCACATGCCTTATGCTAAAAATTATTTCTTGTATGTCATGTCCTTAGGAAGGCTCTCATTTTACAAATGGGAAGAAATCCTCAAGACATGCAGAGAGCCAATATTCTCTAATACCCAGCGCAACAAGATATGGCCTTGAACCCAGTAGGTGTCTGGGTGCACACGTACGTGTGTTTCGCATCGGGAGATGGAGGAGCCAATTGTTATCATACACTTATGATGTGCTAGGCTCTGTGGAGATTCTTTCTCAGTATTCTCTCCTTCAATCCCTTGATGGTTTTATGAGACAAGAGTTTATCATCTCCATTTTACAAATACGGAAACAGACATAGAGGGATTGTGCAACCTGCCCAAATCATACAGCAATTAATTGGTAAAGGCAGAAGTAAGAGAGAGAAGAGGAAAATTTCTGAAAAGAAGAAAAGAGAATATCTGGACTATGTATTTATGATAAAAGGAGGAAGTTTGTAGGTTTCATACTATACTACCTGGAATGACAAAATAACTTAAGAATTCTCAAGCTATTTGCTTATATTCTAAGGCCTAATTAAATCATTTACTTACAGGTTACCTTACTGCTAGTTATTCATTGCCTAGAAAGTTTAAAAATCTTTCATGAGACATCAGTCTCTTGTAATTTCAGTTACTCATCTAACAGCCTCTTCCGCTAAATTCTTCATATGTCTGCTTTAAGTCTACTAAGAAAAAAGACCCAAGTCATAATCAACTGAAATATACCTGAAGGTCCAGAATTCATCCTGAGAAACTGAAAGTGTCTTGTGTTTCTGAGACCAGGTGTTTCCTCTGCTGTTCCCCATCCACACATCGAAACCAGCATCAGCAAGGATGAAGCCCAGGCTGCTGTTGTCAAGGTTTGTGACCCAGTTACTGGAATCTGCCAGAAAGCCGTGTTGCAGAAAGACAGCTTGTTTGGAACCTGAAAAAAAATTCATGTTTAAGAAATAGTATCTCCAAGCTTCAAAACAAACAAAACATCTTTTGCTAAACAATCTCAAAGTAAATAATAAAAAAGAAACAAAATAATGAGATAGCAATTTACTCCCATATAACAGCATTAAAAAAATTATTTAAACGGGGCTGATGAGGTAGCAGCAAAATTGAACTATTTTTACTTGTTTAGTAACAGTGTAGTAACTGACTTGACCATCAAAAAAAAATTAATATATTTTTAGGAATGTGCAAAATGTTTTCACAGCCAGGCACAGTGGTGCACACCTGTAATCCCATCTATTCAGGAGGCTGGGGCAGGAAGATCACAAGTTTGAGTGCCTGGAAAATCTGGTGAGTCTTTGTTTCTAAATAAAATTTAAAAAAATAAAAAATAAAAAGGGCTGGCAATGTAGCTCCATATTCCAAGTTCAATCCCCAAAACAGTTTCTAAAAGTTCCTCCATAAACTGCCTTTCTCACAATGAATGTTAACAAAATAAACCAAAGAAACAGATCACACAGAACAATGAGATACCACTATAAGCCTATGAGAATAGCCCAACTCCCAAAACTCTGAAAATGCCAATTGCTGGCAAGGATGTAGAACAATAGGAACTGTCATTCATTGCTCATAGAAATGCTAAATGGTACTGCCACCTTGAAAGACAGTTTGGCAGTTTCTTACAAATTAAACATACTCTTACCATACAATACTGCAATCATGTTGCTTGGTATTTTACCCAAAGGTGATGAAAACTTATGTCCATAGAAAAACCTATACATAGATGTTTAAAGTAGCTTTAGTCATAATTCCTAAAATTTGGAAGTAACCAAGATATCCTTCAGCAAGTGGACAGATAAACTGTGGTCTATCCAGACAATGGGGTGTCATCAGCTCTAAAAGGAAACAGATCATCAACTATAAAGCAACTTTACATGCACATTACTAAGTGGAAAACACAATCTGAAAAGATTGCATCGTGTACGACGTTCTGGAAAAGGCAAAAGAGGAAAAGTAGGAATTCAAGGAGAGTGAAAGAGGCAGAACAAAGAGGATTATTCGGACACTGAAACTCTGTGGTACTATAGCTGAAGACAGACATCATTATGGGTTTGGCTAAACCCATGGAACACGGCACATCCGGAGTAAACCCTAAAGTAAACTGTGAATTTTGGGTGATGATGATGTGCCACTCGGCTTCTTCAATTGTAGCAAATACACAACTGGGGCTGTTCATAAATGGGCTGAAGGAGGCAGAGGGCATTTGAGTGGTCTCTGGATACTGGCCCTTACAGTAGCTGTAATCACAATTGCCGAACTTTGGAAGTAATAAATTTTACTTCATTTTTCTGTGAATCTGAAACTGCTCTGCAAATACACAATCTAATTAAAAAATTAAGATGAATTTAAAAATTAAATAGAAAAAGATCACACATTTATAAATTCTTAAGTGTGTTGTGTATGAGTTTATTTTCTACTTTCCCATACCCAAAACTGTGAAGCAGAAGAAGAAAAAAAAAATGTGAGATCCAAGGAAACCTGACTCAGGCTGCTTACAGTTTTGAGACACTGATCATTCACTAAACAAACATTTATTAAGCCCACCTGAGTGCTTAGGCATCCTTTTGTGCACTGGGGACACAGTAAAGAATAAAACTAGGAGGAATATAAACACTACCCTCAAGGAGCTGACATTATAGCGACTATGAAATTTACAGAGAAACAATCCTGGTTCAACTCAGTCCTTTTCAAGTTCTGACATGACATTTTAGGCAAGGTATCTAAACACCCTTTGAAATTTATACCATTCCTGCCAAGTAGAAATAACAATAATATGTACGTATAGGGAGTGATGGATGAGTGACTCTATAGAAAAAGTCCCAAGCAAAGCAAAGGCAAGCAGTAAAAGTACATATACATCAGCACATATTAAGCTGTTTAAGCAAAGTTCTATAAATAAATAAATAAGGAACAAATGAGATAAGTAAGTCAGTGGTTCTGTCTACCCTTTATAACATGAATATGCTGAAAACAAGCTAACTGTCAAGCAGACAATAATTGTAGTTCACTTGGTGTAATAATTAAGCCATCAATAATGACAAGGACTGTGATACCACAGAAAAGCCTATTAATTTAAAAGAACAGAAGACAAAAATACAGACTAGACTGCAGCTATGCAACAACAATGTATGCTGATGTAAAATATCAAAGGAAAATGGAAAGGATGACTTGTCAGGATGATAAGTCTGAAAGTGAATTGACAAATGTTACTTCTGCTTATGTCCTAATATATACAGTCATTCCTTGTTACACAGGGTATCAGATCCAGGACTCGTCACAGACACTCAGATCCCACATATAAAATAGAATATTTGCACTTAACCTATTATACCCTCCCACATACTTCAAATCAGCTAGAGATAACTTATAACACCTAATATGACAAGAAATTCTGTCTAAATAGTTGTTACACTGTCTTATTTACTGAATTGTTTAGGGAATACTGAACAAAGACTATATACCCAGTGCAGATACAATTTTCCTCTGTTTTTGATTGGTTTAATACAGATGGGAACCCCACAAATATGGAAGTGCAATTATATTTAGCAATTAATAAATTATTTTTCAATGACAGTTCCTCTGATGCCAGGTGCCCCTGTAGACAGCTCCAGGAGGAACTGTTCACATGCAGGACAAGTAGGACAGCCTGCCCAGTGTTGGATACATGGGTTCCTTCATGTAGTGAAGAGTGGGACACTTAAGCCAAGAATCCCAAATGACTCTATGATTTTCTAATCACAACAATGCACTCTTTGCACCCTTAGGTCCAAGCAGGTGACTTTCTCCCTCTGGGGGAGAACAGAAAGCAAACAGACCAAGACTGGGGCTGTTTTAGTTCTTTTTTGCCTTTAGATATTTACATTTTGATTGTTTGTTTGGTTGGTTGGTTTCTGTGGTACCAGAGACTGAATCCAAGGATGCTCTTCCACTGAGCTACATCCCCAGCACTTTTTAGTTTTTAAGGCACAGTCTCAGTAAGTTGTCCAGGCTGGCTTTGAATTGAACTTGTCATCCTCCTGCCTTGGCCACCCAAGTAGCTGGGATCAAAGCGTGTGGCTTAAATGTGCACTTTAACACTACATCAATAAGGCCAAATTTACTATGAGAGTTCTACAGTAGATTTTGTCTTATAAGCACAATGCCTGCCTCCAATGAGGAAGAAGTGAAAAAAATCATAAAAGTTTGAAATTAGAAACTTCAGTGTAAATGACAATAATAATTACCAACAATATCTCCCTACTCTTAAAAAAATAATAACAATTACCAGAATTCACTCCTCTTTGAGCTTTAGCTAGCTCTAGAAGGGCTGGGGGATAAGAGAAAAAAATAAAAAAGACTGTTGGTTTTGTTTTGTTTTGCCAAGATGGACAGTGACTTCTTCGTGGTCACTTAGTCAGCTCCAAGCTGTCTAACGGAAGCAGCTGGGGGCAATTCAGTGCAATGCTGCCTACCCGATGCGTCCCAACTGTGGGTGGAAGCAGGGAGTGGATTACTCAGGATCTGAAACTGAATGTGGTCTCCTGAGGGGAAGATGGCCCAGTGCGTGGGGAAGTTCCTCCTGCCCCCCAAAGCACTGACCTTCTCTGCCAGGACCCTGCGTCCCATGGATCTCTCCCACACTCAAAAACACTTATAAGAAGCAGCGGAGGTCTGGGGAAGAAGCAAAACTAAGAGCAAGGAGGAAGGAGGCCAAAGTTGAGGATGTGAGCTTGAAATGGACTTAGTTCTCATTGGCCATGAAACCTTGTAGCATTTACTCAGCTCGGAAGTGTATGGGTGTTTTCTTAAGGTGTAGATGATAAAGTGGCTGATTAAAGCCAAAACTCAATGAATAATATTTCCTGATAATAATAAATATTATTTATTAGTATATATAAATGTAAAAATATATAAATGTCTATTATATAAATATAATATACATATTATATATAAATGTAGCAGAATATTATTAGAATATATATATGTATATATAAATGTAACAAATATATAAATACGTAATATATATTATATATAAATGTAGTAAAATATTATTAGAAAAATAAAGAGGAGTGGTATTCTTTAGCCCAGGCATTGTCGTAACAGTTACAACATGAGCAGAGCAAGTATGTCAGGGACTGTGCTAAACATTTTACGTGCATTTTCTCACATAAGGTCTCTACACTTACGTAGAATAGTGGTCCCCAAAGATGGTCACATCGGAACGCCTAGAACATAAGAATATATCACCTTACATGGCAAAAGAGACTTTGCAGATGTAATTAATGACCTTGAGATGGGAACATCATGGATTATAAAACTGGGCCTCACGTAATCACAAGGGTCCTAACGAAAGAGAGGCAGAAAGGGTCAGAATTGGAAGAAATTGGAAAATGCACAGTGCTGACTTTGAAGATGGAAAAAAGACCCACAAGCCAAGGGAGCAGGCAGCCTCTGAAAGCTGAAAAACGCAAGAAAACAGATTATCTCCTGGAGCCTCCAGAAGAAACACCGCCCTGTCAACAACCTGAATTTAAGACTTCTGACCTCCAGAACTATATGAAAGACAATCTGGTGTTTTAAGGCACAACATTAGTGGTGTTTATTAAAGCAGCCATGTGTTACTAATATAACCAGGGACAAACTTTTGCTCCTGTTTTTTCAGATATGAACTCTTAAGGCACAGTGTGGCTAACGAAGGAAGCTGTCCACAGCCTCACAGGTGGCCACAATGAACCAGGCTTCTGAAGCAGGCAGTGTGTCTCCTGCAGCTGCCTTGTGCCACTGAGCAGGGCTAAGTCTGGGAGAGACATGGCTGTTTTGGGTTTATGGTAGGTCCCCACAGGTGTCCTCTCAGCCCTACCTCAGTCTATCCTGCCTTAAACTTCTCAAATTCTAACATCCCATATATGGGATATTTGCATTTGACCAGTTTTCTTGGCTATTGTGAATCAGTCCATCCATAGCTGTGTTCAAAGTGGAGTTCATCCAGTGGGGTCTAGGTCCAGCTATCTCTGCTACAAGTTGGGCCCACAAAAGTGTGTTGCCTGAAACAACCAGAGAGAGGCCAATCAAACATGGACATCTCTTGTACACATCTAAGAAGTCTCCAAACATGGTTCTACAGCCTCTTTCAGGAATGGTTAAGAGTGGATTTGGGGGCTCGGCATCTAGCTCAGAAGTATGATGCATGCTTAGCATGTGTGAGGCCCTGGATTTGCTGCTGGTGCCACACAACAAAACAAGAAATGCATAGACTTCATTTATCCAAAGTAAGGGGCCAATGAGTGAATTTTTATAATCTAATGCTACTTTGAAGAGTTGTCCTCAAAACCATCCCCAAACAGTTATTTTTTGGTCCATTTTCTCCTGCTAAGACAAATATCTGAGGTTGGATAATTTATAATGAACAGAAATTGATTTGTCCCAGTTTAAAGTTCAGAACTCTATGACTGAGGGATCCCTATTTCTTGAGGGCCTTCTGGCTGTGCCATTCCCTGGCCAAGTGAAAGGACAGAGGGCACAAGGGAAGGGCCAAACCCATTCTTTTATCAGGAATGCCTTCTGCAACAATGGGTATTAATCACCTCTTAAAGGCCCAACTCTTGGCATGGATACATTGGGAATTAAATATCTAATATGTGAACCTTGGGAGATAATGTTCAAACCCTAGCAATTACAAACAAGTAACTCTGATAGGAAGCCTTGACCACAATGCCTGTATTCTCTAGAAGAAGAAGAAGAAGAAGAAGAGACTTATCCCCAATGCATATCTGCAGGTTATCTAAATCAGACACTTCCCTGACTTTCCCAGGGACATTGCTGCAGTCCCAAGACCTGAAAAAAAAAAATTCAAGTGGGTAGAGACTGAGTCATAAGCTGTATGACTCTGGTCTTTATCTTTCACCAGCTACTTTAATCTCCAGCAAGTTAAAGTGGATAATCAGAGTCTTTATGTCATCTAAGTCATGAAGCACAATGATTCCACAGGAAAAAGTAAAAAAAAAAAAAAAGAAAAGAAAAATGTAGCCTTTGCCACTGTCCAGGCCCCTACACTCACTTTTCAGTCACTTGTGGGGAAAGGGGTGACCTACCTGAGTGAAAGTTAGAGCGCTTTGCATCACAGGCAGGGAAAGAAAACCAACCATCTCATACCTCAGAATGCTCTTCTCCTACCCCTGGCCACAGTCACTATGACTAGTAAGCAACAGGAAACCAGGATTTTGGTCAAGTCATTCACTGCAGTGCCCTCAGCAGTTAATGCTGATTCTGGCAGTTAGTGTGCACATAAGAATCTGAAATTAAGTGAAATGCATCAGGTCCCCCTCTATTCCAGGTTTTTACTTCTTGTGGTTTCAGTTACCTCCAGTCAGCCATAGTCTAAAAACATTAAATGGAAAATTCGGGAAATAATTTCATAAGTTTCAAATTGTGCCACCGTTTTGAGTGCTGTGGTAAGATCTTACTTTCCTGTTCCACCCTCTTGGAACATGAATCATCTCTTTGCCCAGTATATCTACACTGTAAACATTCTTTGCCTATTTACCACTTAGCAGCTTCCTTGGTTGTAGATCTACAGTCATGGTATCACAGTGCTTTGGCTTAAGTAACCCTTCTTTTACTTAATAGTGGGCCTGAAGCACAGGAGTAATAGTGCGGTTAATTTTAGCATAGTACAAAGTTATAACTATTCCATTGTATTATTAGTTATTGCTGTTAATGTCTTACAATGGCTAATTTATAAAGAAGAGACTATATGTATATACATATGTGTAAAACATTGCATGATATATATATGGTTCAGTACTATCCACAACTGCAAGCATCCACCTGGTAGTCTTAGAATGTATCTCCAATAGATAAGGGGGAACTAAGTGAAAGGAAAAAACACTAACTCACATGCACAGAAGGACACACAGATTGCATACAACACAGGCACTCCCCAGGGCGCTGTTTATATAGTTTACCATGTAGGCAGGACGGTGCTGAGCCATTACATTATCCTTCATACGCTGCAGATTATGAGGCTCAGAGAAAACACATGCCCCAGGACGCACGATTAGTATGTAGTGGAGCTGGGGATCAAACCAAGGTCATGCCACACAAAGTGCCATCCTCTCCTTGCAAGACTATCGTTCAGCCTCCCCTGCCCATTGTCCACCACCATAGCCTATCGTCATACAGCTTTATATCATGGCAGCTTGAGTGTACAGAGCTTCACAGATGGCTGCGTAGTGGGAAATTATCTAGCTCTGGAAGAAACAGAGAGTCCGGAGAGGGGGACAACTGACAAGTCCAACTGTGTCTGTCACCTCATCCTGAGATACAATTCTACCTTTCCCCATTGCTTCCTTCGGCATCTTCTGTCTGTAGTAAACAAATCCTGATTTCTTTCTCTTTTCCTTACAGTTCAGAATACATTCTTTGTCAGAGAAGACTGTATACCAAGAAAGTAGATGCAGAGACCACCACTAAATCAGCAGAACATTGAAAAGTAGAAAGCAAAAGCTACAGCTCCATTAATATAAGGTTAGATGCTTCATAGGCCTTACTGCAACAACCTATGAAGTGGCAAGTATTAATCTTTCTGTGTAATAGATAAAAGAAATCAAAATCACCAAGGTCACACTACTAGTCAAAGTAGTAGAACTGAAATTCAAACCCAAGAGTAGCATCTTGATGTCCTCACAATTAACCACTAGGTAATGCAGCCTCTAAGTTTTTTTTCACCACAGAGCCCACAGATTACGTTGGTGGTCACCTCTGAGCTCCTAAGTCAGAACAGTTTAACGCTAAGGTGGCCAGGAATGTTTTGAAGTCTCGGTGTTTTTCGATCGACTCCCCAGAAAGCTGTAGCAGCTGCCAAGGACAGCAGCCCTTGGGCTGGAACATTTGTAAGCAAATGAGTCAGAAAAGGCTTCTGCCTCCACAGAACCTACACCCTAACACAGAAGAGAGAGGTTACACATGTAATCACTTATTATTTATTGTCTTAAGTGCTATGAAGGAAACAGACTCAGAACACGTAGCCTCAGGAGCCTGTCTTTGTGGGTAGGTGGGGAAATCTCCCTCACAAGTGACATTTAGCAGTCAGACAGGAGGACGGAAAGAGCACTGGAGGACAGAAGGGGGAGAACAGCAAAAGCTCCTCCACTCCACATGGCCCTTGGCTCCAGCTCCAGTCTGGGAGCAGGATGCGTGCCAAACACCAGACTTAATCTTATGCTGCAGGGTCAGGCAAAGAGTGTAAAGTAGCTCCCACTCCAAACAGGAGCCTGGACTTGAGCTCAGCCCTCATCACCAGGCCCAGGCATCCCTGAACAAAGCCAAATCTATTCAATGCCACTCTGGCAAGGAATCAGATGTTAGATTACTAAGGCCTATGTGTCACATCATAGAGCACTGTACTTATTGATTTTGTACATGGTTTCTTTAGAAGGGAAGGTCTTCTGTAAGGAAAGAAAATAAGACGTTTGTCAGAACTCTAAATTAGCTGGGCATGGTGGCACACGCCTATAATCCCAACCACTCGGGAGGCTGAGGCAGCAGAATCGCTGTGAGTTTGAGACCATCCTGGGCTACATAGTGAGTTCCAGGTCAGTTGCAACTACTTAGTGAGACCCTGTCTCAAAAAAAAAAAAAAAAAAAAAAAAAGCCAGAACTCTAAATTAGACAAGCAAAGCAAAACACAAGCTTTCCTTCCAAAGGCTGAAATCCTAAACAACATTGTAGATTTTCAATTATGACTCAACAAGCTCCATGGGCAGCCTCTGGGGAGTCTTTGCTGAGGCCACAGTTGAGAAGCGTGTTTCTGTGTACTGCTGTAGCTACTGTACAGGGCCATCAAATGTACAACTTTTCAGATATGGATATGCCACTCTACTGCTTTCTTTGGTGATAGGCTAATTTCTCAGTTAAGCAATGAGTAAATCTATCTGTTGTTGTTCCAGCTTTATGTATTTTATTTCTAATGCTGGCACAATCATCATTTTCTTGTTTTCGCCAAATAAAAAATATATTGTGCCAATCATAGGATCAACTTGCTCAATACTTATTTCATAAGGTTATGCTCTGAAGTTCAAGAAACACTGACTATATAGGCTGACTGGCAGGACAATTATACTTTAACTTGAGACAAATTTCTTTTCCTTTTTGACCCTAGCTGTCTACCTAGTAAAGTGAGGATTCTGGTACAGAACACAAGTGCCCAGATGACTTTGAATACCCCAAAGGAATATGTTAAAAATAAGCTCTCCAACTCCCTAGCCCAAGCAGGAATCTGAGATTCTTCTAGTACTGATACCCCATGACTTTCTGAAATAGGGCTGAACAGATGAAAATAGAACCACTTCCCCCCAAAATGATTAATTTCTGACTTTCAGTTCCCTTAAAGAGCTAGCAAAAAGCAAGGGTAGCTGAACACTTGATGAGAACACTGCTTAACCATGGGTAGAAGCATGCATATACTTCAAGTAGCCAAGGGCCACTACTATACAGAATGGGGGTGAAAGCCAGGACAGATTAAGGAAAGTGTGCATCTTCATCCAATAGGACCCTCAAGTCCACTGCCTAGCAGAATCAAACAACTATGGCTGGGCTTTAAGCAACTTCATCCTGCAGAATCACGTAGGACAGGGAAGAACAGGAAAGGAAAAGAAACAGGCAGAAAAGAAAGCAGTTGGCAGAGCTTAAATGGGCAGAGGAGCCCCTTGGCCCAGCTCTGTGTTCATACAACTCTCTAACAACCTCCAAGTGAGGCCACACACACTTCCGGAGGAATCCACTGAGGCAGAGCTGAAAGATGCTCATACATACCACTCCCCAAAAGGAATGCAAAAATTATATACTACAAACATGAACTGAGAAAAAAATGTAAAAAAAAAAAGTCACCAATCTCCAAAACATTTTAGAGCAATAAAAATTTCAATTTTTTTTTTCCAAAAAGGAATGTCAACATTGTTATCATTGTAATCATTCAAGAGAATATACAGGATCCCTAGAAAAGAGGACTTGTTTTATTACAAATATTAGTAACCAAGAAAACACTGCTTACATTAAATAAATATATGTGTCAGGCTGGGGATTTCGCTCACTGGTGCCACTGCCTACCTCACAAGCCCAAGGTCCCGAGTTCAATCCCTGGTACTACAATAAATAAATAAATAAATGTGGTAGAGAATTTAAAACAAAAGAAGCTCACTATTCAAATTCTACAGGGAAAGTGGTCCCAATAAATGAAACATGTTTTTATACATCTTGTAATTACTTATAAAATAGAATGGCTAGATGGTATTAGGTATGTACTAAAAGCATTAATTTCTTAAATCATAAGTAGACCAAATTTTTATATTCCTGTTTTGAAATTTTCTAATGTATGGGGAGCTCAGAGATGGATGTGGCTCAAGCTTCTCCTCAGCTTCTAATTTATTTTTTTGTTGCTAGTTCAGTGGTAAAAGGAGCTTAACTCAAGGTGTGGTCAGAGAGAGTGAGAGAGGGGTGAGCTGAAGGGATATAACACGGTTGGCCTAAAGAGGGCCTGACAGCCACTTGAATATGTGTGTCAAGAATGATTTTGTAAGGGCTGGAGATGTAGCTCAGTAGTAAGCTTGGCTTAGTGTGCATGGATTAGATCTCCAGCACTGAAAAAAATGAAAATAAAATGTAAAGATCCTGCAGTTTCTAGTCTAGGTCACTGGGAGGATGATGGTGCTAATTGATAGGAAGTCAGGAGGGGACGTAGCATGCATGAGGTGATGACGAGTTCGACTGCTGGTGTAAAGGGCTTTTGGCTTTCAGCGGGTCAATGTAACAGCACTGACAAAACTGCTCGAGCAGACAAGAAGGGCAATGAAGAGCCTTAGCCCCATGTTTTGCCCTGAACCATGGAAGGCAAACCTTCAGAAAAGCACTGACGTAATTCTTAGGAAAATCACAATTCCTTTAGATAACTGAGTCATTCATCACAGATCTCCTTAAAAAGTCCCCTCTAAGGTCAACTCATAGCATGCATA
>NW_022900932.1:38625650-38662548 GCF_012274545.1 Fukomys damarensis
ATATGTATATATATGTCACTGATACCACTAGCAGGAGATTTCAGAACCAAAGAATATAGGGACCTACTGATGTGGCCAGAGCTAGACTTTCAATGCATATTCCCCATTCTGAAAACCAAGAGTATCCACTTCCCCATCCCCCAACACCCTTGCCCCCCACGAAACATAGTCCATAGAACTAGAGAATTATAGCAGCTAAATGGAAACTTGAAGATCATCCAATCAACTGACTGTTGTTACAGATGAAGAAACCAAGAACCACAATGGTGACGCACAGATGCAGTCAAGGACTGGCCCAGGTCTGACACTGAAGATCTCTATGCTTCCTCCTACCACCTGGGAGCATATCACGACTCAAGGTCACTTTCTTCACATTCCAAGCCCCTGACCCTTCACCTGCAATAGTGTGGCACAGGCAGAAGGCAGCAGGGCCCACATGCTTTCACGGCTGTATGGAAAGAGAAGCATGGAGATGGAAAGAGAAAAAGAAGACTAGGTACATTCTTTTAGCATGTCATTACTGCGATTGCCTGCACCTTTCAAAGATGACTCACATTAGTATTGTGTTAGTCCACTAATGTTAAGTAAAATAATATCAAAACTTATTTTTCTTCAGATTGGTCTGAGATCAGTATACTATCCTTTAAAGTATATTATCCTTTAAAAAAAGAGAAAAGTATATCAAAATCAAATACTTACAGTGGCATAAAATTTGTGTTTTGAACAGAGAAACTAGAAACCCTCACTGCAACCCATTACTCAACTTTGTGACATATTTGAAAAAGAGAAATCTTGATTGAATGCCATAAAAAATCTTAAGATAGAAATTAAATGTCAAAAAGAATATTAAGGATCACGACCACTTAAGCATTATTAAGTACCTTATTATAGTTAGAATTTATAAGAAAAAAATAGGTAAATCAGATTACCTTAAGGGAAAACATAAAGCAGATAACAACACTAAGCTCACCCTGCCACAGATGGTTTTGAAGTTTGCTTCAAATGATTTTGGAAGCAACTCAGAACAAAGAAAGCTCTTCTGCACATATAAAACTTTAACGGCAAAAAAGAGTTATCTAATTACCTTAATCTAAACCGTCACCTCTCTAGGAAAATTTTTAGAAAGAGAAAATGTTAAAGAATAGGCTGTGTTTACAGAGATGACTGAAGATTTGCTTTTTCCATATCTGTTTAATGATTTCAATTAGTCTGTGCAGAAATTGCTTACTCTGCATTGAAAACTGCAATTTTCTTGCCGGACGTGGTGGCACATGCCTGTAATCCCAGCACTCGGGAGGCTGAGGTAGGTGTTTGAGTTTGAGACCAGCCTGGGCTACATAGTGAGTTCCAGGTCAGTTGCAACTACATAGTGAGACCCTGCTTCAAAAAACCAAAAAAAAAAAAAAAAAAAAAAAAAAAAAAAAAAAAGAAAAGAAAGAAAAAGAAAACTGCAATTTTCTGAATTAAAAAAATGAGGAAAAGGATATATATATATGTATATGCATATTTTTAAGGCAAAGCTATAAGAATTTCATATAGTCCCAGTAAGAGTAGTTATCAGTGCAAGTATACATGGAAAGTAGTTGAGCAATTTAACAATATCTATCAGAAACGCAAATCCCCCTGGCCCAAAAATTCTATTTCAGAAAATGCATTTTATAAATAGACTTTATACATAAAGGATTTTTTGCAGCAGCAATGTTTATTATCAGAAAACTAGAAATGGCACAAATGTTTATTAATAGGACACCAGTTAAATTAATTATGATACAGCTATATAATGGGATATTATATATTATATCTGTAGAACATGTGCTCTATGTATTATATGGAAAATTTCCAAGATATTAAATTAAAATTTTAAAAAAACAGAAGGGTGTGCATTATATGCCATCTTTTGGATTTAAAAAGAGGTAGAAGAAAACAAAGAATCCATGTTTGTATTTGTACCTAATGAGATTTTCAGAAATAAAAAGATTAAAAATGAAGAAATTCCAGAAGTACGTTTTAAAAATGGGAAGTAGGGAATGAGACAAGAGGTATTTTACTGTGTATCTTTTTATTCTCTTTGCTTCTACAACTATGTTACTATGCTATCTATTAAAAAAGTAAATAATTTTCAAATAACAAAAGCCATCACTTTAGGCTTACAACATTTCAATATTCTTCCTTGTTTTTCATTTTTTTGTTGAGGCACTAGGGACTGAACCCAGGAGTTTCACATTAAAGTACATTCCCAACCTCTTGCAACTTTTTTGATTTGTTTTCGGGGTTTTTTTGTGTTTTTTTTTTTCTGTTTCACTTTTTGTGTATTTTGTTCTGTTTGTTTTATGACAGCATTTCACTAAATTGCTAAATTGCCCTGGCTGGGTCGGAGCTTGGAATCCTCTATCATAGCTTTTCAGAGTGTTGGGATTATAGGCTTTAACCACCATGCCAGGGTGCTGCTTCCACATGAAACAAACGAACAAAAAAGAAAATACGTTAGCATACTTTAGCATCTCCTTAAACGAATTTGACCTTTGAACCTTTAAGCAAAATAGGAAACTAGATGCATCATCCTTACTTCTTTAAAAGTATTATTGTATGCCTTGCATAAATGTAACACATTTAGTACTTTGGTCTAAAACTAATCCCATTTCAACATTTTCAAGTTAAATCTGAACTTGCTTACAGATGTAAAAACCACCTAAATTCCAGCAAGCAGTCAATTTTAAGAGCTCTCCTATCTCACTAGAGAACATCCATACCTTTCTCAGAATGGTTCTTCCTCCCATGAGGAATTCGGTGAAGGCACAGAATATACCCATCTTTGGTCTCCACCAGATGTTCCTCAGCTGGAAATCCCCAGTGTTGGATAATTTCTGTCTGGAGAGAGAAAGGACAATGGGCACTGTATGGACAGAACCTGGCATTACCTTCCACATTAACAAGCAAAGGAGAAAATAAGATGTCAATCATCTTTTCCAAGCTTTATTTAAGAAATCAGTTGTAATCGTCATTTGAGTTTGTTCTACCTAGTAGCCAACATGCCACCACAGCAGTAAGTCCTCCATATCCACAGGAATTTGGCTAAACCTTGATGTCGTAACTCTAGCATGTTCTATACCAAAATATTTCTAATTTTACCACAGTGTAAGGCCTTGCTGTTTCCATTCTGCCTACTAGGCAAAAATACCTACTTCTTTCTTTTCTATATTTAGAGTGTTATGCTAGCTAGCACTTTCCTTGTTTAAGACATCCCATCCCAAGAAAGCATAAAAATCCAATTCATCAATGAACTAAAATCCATCCATGAACTAATCTATCAATGAACTAAAAAATTTACACTAGAATGTCAAGATCCACTTGAAGAAAAGCAGTAAAAATATGGACTTATGATCAAATTCCCTTAAGAAATATAATGGATAATTGTTAACTGGAAACTTTATGGGATATAGATGAATCAATTATCCAGAAGATTTAATGTAAATAAATGTTCATTATCCTCTACTGTAAATGCCTGAAAATACTTAATTTTGTTATGCTTATAGGAAAAAAATTGGTTAGAAGAGGGAGGAAAAAAAAGGAAAAATTTGAGATAAGAATTAAATATAACCTGAAGCCTATGCTATCAGGTTATATATACTCTTCTGACTCACTATGAATTTTTCTCAGGGACTGTAGTTAACTGATTCATCAATTAGGTCACTGCATCTTCTCTTTTAAAGTTGCCTTAAATAATCTGTATGTTTTCAATATTTTACGCTTCAGTGAAGTACTTCCAGGTTTGATTGTTTAGTTAAGATGAATAACTTCGAAACGTTTTAATAGATCAAGGCGTTATTGTTTATTTCTTCTAACAATTTTTTTCAGACACTTTGACTTTGGCATCCATGTACGTTCTCTAGATATTCTTAATTACAATCTTTGGTGTCTTCCAAAACCGTCACTCAGGGGTGAAATCTAGCAAACAGAAGACTCAGAGAAGAAAAAATGAAAAGCATGATCAGCTGTAACTGATGTTATTTAAGGAAATAACACTTGTCATAGCCACATGATAAAAGTAAATGACTTTGAGAAACTTACAACATTCATGTTTGCTTCAGGATCCACAGCTCTCACTCTCCCTCTGGACCCCACAGAACACAGGATCCCAAGGACCAAACAGACCACCAACCTCCAGGGCTGCATTTTCATCCTATAGAAAATAGTTCCTTGTTATTTTACTACACTAAAATGCACTGGCAAATTAAAGCTCTCATAAAAAGTTCTGGACCTGTTTTAGGGAAAGTAAAAGTTAGGTGAAAGACAGTACAAATGACTCCAGCCATATTGTGAAGAAAAAATGAGGAACTCTTTTTTTTTTTGTTCAGAAATCTCCCTTCCTGCCATCCCCAGTTAACACGGGACACCTTTGGATCCCACACCACACCCACTAGCCTCCCACCACAAGCTAAAATAAAATATTTTTAGAGAAATAACAGGAGACAGGACTTAGAAGAGGATCGATTAAAAAAAGGAAAAGCCAACTCCACAGCCTGTCAATTTATTATTTTTTCCTCCCACTTGTAATCAAACATTTTAAAGTTCAGACAATATTAGTTCTTGCCTCCTACTAAATACTCACTTCTGTTCTTGCCCTAAATTATGTCAGGGTTCAATTTTGTCACTCAAGGGTGAAAAAAAAGTGAAATGAAGGAGAGCCTCCAAGAGAAATAGAAGAAGGAGCCAACAACATTCCTCTCCTCCCTGAAACTCTCCAGCCAGGAGCAAAGATCATCCCAGTTTCTGGCAGGTAGATAAATCACAGCATAACAAAGATCTGGGAGATGTTAAAGATGAAATGAGGTGCAGTTACTCTCCCAAGGTCATCCAGATAGAGTAACTGCTGGGACAGAGCCCAGCTCTCCTATATTAAAATATAGTCTTTAAAGAAAAAAAAATATGCCTGTACAATGACTTGTACACAAATGTTAAGAGCTTATATATAGAAGCCCAAAACTGGGCAAGTTGGAATACTACAAATGGTTAAAAATATAAATGAATTATATGTATGTGTGTTACTCAGCAATAACAAGGAATGGGGATGCATAGTAACTTCAATGAATCTCAAAATAATTATGCTTAATTGCAAAAGACAAGGGGGAATGTTATTTGACCCACTAATATAAAACTTTGGGAAATGCGCAATCTGATCTACATTGAGAGGAAGTTCATCTGTACCCGGGAGGATAGGGGACAGGAGGGTAGAATAACCAGGGAACATATATAAGGGATCTTTTAAGGATAATGTATAGGTTCATAATATGGAATTGGTTTCAAAAAATGGAAAAATCTATAATTTAAATATGCCCTGCTATTGTATGTCAATCATACCTCATACTGTATTGCGGTCTTTAAAAATGTACACTGTGCACTGCGCAAGTTTTCAAGAAATTAGAGAGATGAATTGACTCCCTTCTGTTGAAAAATTCTTCCTGGAATTATTTTTCTAAGCAATGGTGAATCCTGAAATTCCAGATAGGCCGCAAGGTCATCCTGAGTTTGTATTGGCAAAGCAAACCTACTGATTTTAATTACAAGGGTGCACTTAGGTAGCTGGGAATGGCTGTGTAACCCTGCACTACCTTTTATCCTACCATCTCCTTTAGGATAAGAGAATAGTAGACTGAAAAAGGAAACATTAAAGGTTAATACCACAATTTAAAATAAAATTTTTACACAGCACCCATGCTAGAGAGCCTGGACCAGTTGACAGAAATTACTCTGGAAGGATGACAGCTGAAGCCACTCAAATGGAAATGTCATCCAGTTGGTTTTCACTTCTAACATGACTCTTACTTTCTCAACACACTAGACAAGCAATCTTGTGTAGGAAGAGACTGTGAGTTCGAAGGAGAGAGAGAAAAAAAATCTGGACTGGGCTCAACGTGCTAGTCCGGGCTCCTGGAACGTTTATCTTCTTTTGATTTTGTAATAATCCAATTAACTGCTCGTCTGCCTGCATTTCTCCCAGCGTTGGTCTCACTCAACTTCTTCCATCAAAGAAGGAACAAAACGCCACACACGTCAACTGTATGGGCTCGGATTTTGAAAAATGGGATGAGGTGGTCCAACAGTTCAGTGGCCCAAGAAAAGAAGGTCCCAACACAGAATGTCATTTAGTTTTCTGGTAATAACAACAAAATAACTACTATGTTCCGCAATGCGCCAAACTGGGAGGGCACTTCGGATACGAAGTCAACCCCAGGGAAGTGTTAAGCCACTTTTCAGGAACTAGGTTACAGAGGTTAAGCATTGGAAGCAAAGTGTGAGCTGGTGAAACAGCAGTCGCTGGCATTTTAACCAGGACTACTGCACTGGTGTGCCTCTGACCACGGCGTCGGCTCAGAAATGAAGCGTGGGGTGGGCTGTCAGGAGGAACTAACCGAGTAGAGGACAGATTGCTGGGAATCGGCGTCCCGCCGTCCCCTCAGACCACCCGCTCTGAGCAGCCTAGGAAATCGGAGGGCGCCAGGAAAGGACGGGCTACTTCAGAGCGTTGGGAGGTTGCCTCGGCCACCGATCGCGGAGTAGCGCCCGCAGGTACCCCAGCCCGGGCATACGGAGAGCCAAGCCAGGAGCCCGGAGCGCGGGGACAGCTGCCCTCCCTGAGCACGTAGACAGCGGGGCGCCTGCCCTCCCCCGACCCGCACCTGCGCTGGGCTTTGCACTCACCCGGAGTCTCCCTCCGGAGCCACTGTCCGGTGTTGCAGAGCCTGATCGCGGGCGCCGGGTCGCTGCGGCCCCGGAGGGGACCAGGAGGGGAGTAGACCCCACGTGGGGAGGGCGAGCACCACCCACCACCCACCACCCACTGGGCTCAGGCTACTGGAGCAGCCAACCAGAGGACCCCGCCCCCGGGAAGTGCCCCAAAGCTCCGCCCCGAGCGTCTCCGAGCCTGTTAGGGAGCTGCGCCCCGAGGAGCATGCGCGCTGGACCCAGCCAGCGGAGCTCTGACCAGGCCTCGCCCATCTGAGCTCTGCCTGAGGTGAGAAGCCAGTGAGAGATTTTTAACAGAATGCAACAATATGGTTTGCAGATTATGCAACCTGTGGTTGCTGAGGTAAACTATGGAAACAGGGAGCTTACTGCAGTACTCACAAAAATTAATTATAGCTTGGACAAGGGTAATGACAGCAATGAAAGTGGAGAAAAGTAGTCAGCCTTAGGTGTGCTCATAAAGTTGAGCCTGACAGGATTTGCTCATCGATTAGATAGAGGTATGAAAGGTAAAGCGGTGTGGAGGGTGGCATTGGCATGCTTAATAAAGTAGAGGTACCAGCAGTCAAAATGGAGAAAAAAGCACCAGGAAGAATTTGAGGGCTGTTCTAGATGTGTTGATTTTGAGATACCTTTTAAAGAACTCTACCCGTTAAGGCCACAGCAGAGGAAGAAACCACCTGAAACATTCCAAGAAGAGAAAATCGTTGCACAGGTAATGGAGTTGCTGGGAAGAAAACAACAGGGTTTGTGCAGGCATCCCACAAATTGTTAGCACCAGTGGAACGCCTGAGCATTCATGGCAGAAGGTAATTGTCATCAGAGACCAGCAGCTGAGTTGCTGCCTCTGACAGAGACACCTATGGCCAGGAAAGGGGAGTTACAGTTAACATGGCTTTTCCTTCCCCACCTTTCAGTCACTACCAGTTCCTCCTGTAGACCAAAAGTACGCTGGAAGCTTCAGGAGTGTAAGGGTTAGAACCTGTCCACCCTGGCACTAAAATGGAATGGGAGAAGGACACAATATGGATCTGGGACCAAAAGGGGAGATTAGTAAAGCATCTACATGGAGGTGGTAAGTAGGTACCAGGATTTCCATCCCCAGCATTATATTTCTGGTTCCAGGATAGAGGCACAATCTGGAAATAATAAGCTTAGAGACAGGATTTAAAGCCTTGAGTCTAGATAAGATCTACAAAGTCAGTCCCAACAGTGAAGAATGTACTTAGTATTCAACAGCTGAGATGCATTTGGAGAACTAAAAGTGCTATACCAGACACAAAGTTGAAAAAAAAATTTTAAGAAAGGCAATGATCAGCCCAGATACATGCTGAAGGTAATTTGAGTGACATAAACATTGAGAAATAAACATTAAATTTAGCAATATTTCTGCATGTCAGACATTGTGCTAAGACTTTATGCAGGGTGCATCATAAGTGCTCAGTGAAAGTCCCATGTTGCCAGTTTACAGATAAAGGAACTGAGGCTTATAAAGGTTAAATATATTTTCCAAAGTAACAGAAAATGTAGCTCAAATGCAGCCCAGGCAAACTAAATATAGGTTATTTTATATGAATGAACAAATGAAAATACAACCAAAAATTTCTTTATCCAGATGAGAGAGAATCCTCCCAATCTTTCTGCTTTGGGCCATTATGACCCATACTTTATATACAGAGAAAGTTTATAGAGTACAAGGCTGACTGGTGATATATGGGAAGATGGGATTTTTTTGTCTTTGTGGTGCTGAATATTGAACTCTGGGTCTCATGCTAGGTAGCCGTTACCACTGAGCTACAACCCCAAACCTAGGACGGGCATTTTGTATCACAAACCAGACTGGTGGGTTTAAGACAAATAATAATGCTATTAACAGTTCAGCTTTGGGCTGGGGATTTGGCTCAGTGATTGCCACCTGCCTGCCTCTCAAGCACAAAAGCCTGAGTTTGATCCTCAGAAGCAAAAGAAAAGAGAAGAAAAGAAACTATTCAGATATTACCCAGACTTACTCTCCTGCTTTAAATAACTAGGGGGAAAATGTATGAAATAATAGTTTCAAACATTAGATGGCATCCTAGCCAATATAGCCATCCTAAGGAAAGCAAGCAAGTGAAATGAGCCTTCAATACCCCAAAAAATTACCTGAACAGAATTTCCAGCCTGCAGTTCAGGGAGGAGAAATCTAAGCAAAATCCAGTGGTTTCTCTGAATGTAGGAGACAGATCAGAATTCAGGAAGGCTTAAGCAGTAAAATATTAGAGCACAGAAAGGTAAATCTCTAGAGAACTCTCAAAAATTCTCCACAATTCTTGAACTGAATATTAGTCGGATCCTATAAATTAAGAAGTTACACTTCATCAGGGAAAGAATCACCTGAAAAGTGCATTTTCCTTAGGGCCAGAATGGGAAAACTTGATAATATATAAGGTTTACTAGATAGTAGATTCATAAGAGTATTGCTTCAGTATCAGCACAAAATTAGGCCTAGGTTAAGGCTATTGAAATACAAGAGTACTAAACTAGACCGCTGTGATTTGGGTCTAGATGTCCCCCCAAAGCCTCATGCAGCCATAGATGGCTTTTTCAGAGGTGGCTGAATCTAGAGTATGTGATGCTGGGAATACAGGCAGGTGATTAGTAACTCAGTACACTGATTAGTTTGGCACTGCCCTAGCCCCAGTAGTCTGGATAAAAGGGGCAGAAAGACACTGTTAAGTTTCCCATGTTGCTTTTTCTGTCTTCTGCCACCATTAACGGTTGTCCCTCTGCCTTGGAGCCCGCTCACTATGGACTGAAACCTCTATGAACTGTAAGCCACGTCAGCCTGTCCTCCCTTTAACAGTATCAGCAATGAAAGAAAAATAACAAACACAGAATTTGTTACAGAGAGTGGGGTTATTGCTGTGACATTACTTGGCCATGTGGCTAAAGAGCCTTTGGAACTGACTTGTGGGAAAGGAAAGAGTTTGGAAAGGTTCAGAGATGCTGGCTAAAAATGTAGAGCTGAAACTTCTTAGGCTGTGCTGTATGAGAGATTCTGGTCAGAGCTCAGAATACCAGAAAGCCAGTAAAGACCAGGCTTGGGAGGTTTCTGAGTCCTAGGAAGAAGGACTTCACTGGCTGTTGGACTCCAGATCATGTGAGTTATGGCTTGGTAGAAAGTTTGTCTGCATTTTTCTCATGCCCAGAAACTTTACTTGAGTCTGAGATTAAGGATAGCAGATTAAATAATCTTGCAGAAGAAATTTCAAGGCAGTCTAATGTTAAGGCTGTGTCATGGCTGCTGTTGGAGGCTTTTAGCCAGATCTATGTTTAGAATGAAAGGCAAAGAGCCTGGCAAAATGATTTAAAATATTTTGAGTTTGGCCAGAAGGGAAGGCCCACTAAAAATGTAGACTTCAGAGGTAGAGCAGAGGAGATCTTGATTGCTGAGTAGGAATAGGAGAATAGAAAAGATGCCCTGAGGGCATCACAGGAAGCAGAACCCCACCCTTTGCAGCCTCAAAATTGTAAAAATGAAGAACTTTGCTTTGAGAAGAGATCCCCAGAACACCAAGTTCCAGAACAGGGGAAGCCTAAGGAAACTGTTTCTCTGGACTTGGTTCATAGGCACTGGACCGCTGTAGCCAAGACAGGAGGAAGCCTCCTTGTTACTGGCAGCAGACCTTGGTATCATCCACAGGTGATGGTTTTAGTACATGCAGAATGTAAGAGTTGTGGAGTCAGGAAGACTTCCACCCAGATTTCAGAAAAAGGCCTGGAAGGACAGACAATGTGTCCATGAGACAACAGTGTGTGAAGCTGTGAGTGTGAAGCCAAAGGTGCAGAGGACACCCCAGAAGCTTGGACAAGCCAGGAGGGTGGATTGTCTGAGGAAAACTGTAAGGAGGGAGCAGAGCTGGCCCAAGAGAAAAGCCATAGGAGCTACAGCCACCAGAAGTACCATAGGGACAGAGGCACCCAAGCGCTTCGGAGTTTACAATATGCCACAGATTGCTGGGGATTCCAGAAGTGGAACTGCTGAATTTTGGCCTTGCTTTTTTCCCATTCCTTGCTATGCCCCTATTTATAACCTTTGAAATGGAAATGTCCATCTTGTGCTATTGAATGTTGGAACTGTTTAACTTTCTATTTGTACAGGGATTTGCAATTAAGAATTTTCCATTGTTGGTGGGAGTGCAGACTGATGCAACCACTATGAAAATCAATATGGAGATACCTCAAAGAGCTGCGATTAGAGGTTCCATTTGACCCAGTGATGCCTCTGTTGCGTATCTTTCCAAAAGAATTAAAAGAATCATATCACAGAGAAATATGCTCATCTATGTTTATAGCGGCACAGTTTGTAATAACTAAAACTTGGACGCAGCCCATTTGCCCATCCGTTGGAAACTGGATAAAGAAGATGTGGTTTTTCTATAAAATGGAATATTACTCAGCCATAAAAAATGAGAAATTAGATTCATTCATAGGAAAATGGATACATATTGAGGATATACTCCTAAGTGAAATAAATAAGTCACACATGTGTAAATACTGGATAGTTTCTCTGGTGTGAAAAACTATAATAGTACATAAGATCCTAATGATATAATGGACAGTGTGAAATAGGAAGAAAGGGGCTAAAGGTGTAGGGAAAGTGGCAAAGGTAGGGAAAGCTAATAAGGGAAATGAAAAAAATATGAGAAAATGAAAAAATGGAAATGAAGTGTTTGTAAATGGGGAGGGGAGGAGGGGGTGAAGGGAGGGCAGAGACAAGGGGAAAAAATGAGAACCAAGACCTGTCATGTAAAGGTACAAGATCCCAATAATGAATGTAACTGTACTGTATACCTAAAATGTACCAATAAACTCAGTGAGGGAAAAAAATAAAAAAAAAAAAAAGAATTTGCCTTAAATCTCAGGGGAGACTTTAGATGGACTTTTTAGCAATGCTGAAACTGTTAGGACAATGGAAACTCTTAGAGATGGACAGAATGCCTTTTGTGTAAAGAAATGTACATAAGTCTTTGGTGGGACAGGGGTAGAATATGGTTTAGGTCTAGACGTCCCTCCAAAGCCTCATGCATTCTTATGTGGCCTTTTCACAGGTGGCTAAATCTAGGGTGTGTGGTACTGGGATTAAGGACATGTGATTAGTAAACCAGTACACTGATTGGTTTGACATTGTCCTCCTGGTAGTCTGGATAAGATAAAAGAAACAATAAGATTCTGTTAAAGTTCTCTTGTTGCTTTTACTATCTTCTGCCACCATGAACTGTTGCCCCTCTGCCACATGCCACCCTGCCTCTGAGCCAGATGATTATGGACAAAAACCTCTATGAACTGTAAGCTAAATAAACATCTCTTCCCTTTAACTTTAGGTGTTGGATATTTTGTAACTTCATGACTACAAAAAGATACTACATAATAGCCACTATAATGACTGTAATAAAAAAAATTCAGATAATAGTAAGTGTTGGTGAGGATCTGGGGAAATTTGAATCCTCACAAACTACTGGTAGTAATAAAATTTTGTGGCTATTTTGAAAAAATAATCTTTTACTCTCTTAAAAAGCTAAATATGAGTTGTTATATGACCAGAATTTCTACTCTTGATTTATACCCCATATAAATAAAAATACAAATCCACAAAAAAATTTGTAAATATATGTTCACAGGAGCGTTACTCATAATAACCAAAAATGAAAAAAAAATCTAACATATATCAACTGAAAAATAGATGAATGAACTGTGATATGTCTATACAATGGAATATTTTTCTCTAAAAACAGTGTAATACAAACTACAACATGAAGGAAGCTTGAAAATATGCTAAGTACAATTAGCCAAACACAAGACTACTCTATTATATGAATGCCTAAGGCTATATTTGATAGATTCTGGAAGCTCAGAAAAACAGAATGCTGATAGAAATTCTGCCAGCATAGACCAGGTTCAGGAAGTTTCTGCTGGGAAGAAGGACTGCACTGCTGTTGGACTCCAGACTATGTGTGTTAGGCCTTGAAGAAAGTTTGTCTACATTTTGCTCATGTCCAGAGACTTTGAGAGTGAAATTAGAGGCAACAGACTATTTAACCTGGCAGAAGGAATTTCAAGGCAGTGTAATATTGAGACTTAAGCTTTTCAGCAACACTGAAACCTTTTGATTTTAGCAACACTTAGAGACTAAATGCCTTTTCCATAAAGGAATATGTATGAGTCTTTGAGGTCCAGGGGTAGAATGTTAGATGTCATCCCAAAGCCTCATGTGGTCTTAGGTGGGGCTTTTTCAGATGTGGCTAGATCTGGTGTGTGATGCTAAATTTAATTCATTATACAATGCTAAGATCAAGGGCATTAAGATTAATGGTGTGAGTGCTACCTGTCCTAAGTAGCAGGAAAAATATGTGATAGAAAAATCTGTGATCATCCCTTGCTTGCTTTGTTACCTTTTGCCCACCATGAACTTTTTCTCATCTGTGATACTTAGCTGCCATACCATACTGCCTCAGAGTCAGCTGATTATAGACTAAAAGCTCTACAAACTGTGCACTAAATAAACCTTTCCCCCTTTAACCTTGGGTGTGACATATTTTGTCTCAGCAATAAGAGAAAAATAACTAAGACAGAAGGAAATTTAAATATCTTGCTTTCCTTTGTTTTCATTGTAAACACTGATAAAAGGTTTATTGACGTAGAGTTAAAATTACCAAGTTAAATGAGAGAGGGGGATAGAACATGAGGAGGAAGAAGCGGAGAAGGAAGAGGAGAAGGGAGAGGAAAGAGCTGTCAGAAGGAGAATGGATGAAGTTCAGAAAGCCAAATGGTTCAGATTTTGACTTGTTAAGGCTCCTTTTTCCTTGTCCTATTCTGGACTTTCTAGTTAGTTCCATCACAACAGGTGAATGGTGTCTGGCAGTTGCACATCTAAGCACCAGAAGACTTTCTAGAAAGTATTAATTTCCAGCATATAATTGCCTTTGATCCCATCAGCAACATCTATGGTTTCCTACTAAAAACCTAGCTCTAAAATGATGAGTTCAAGACTTCAGTGTCTTCTCACATAGACATGAGTACATGGCCATGATATCTAATTTCCAAGTCATGCTCAGAGGCCCTCAATGTGCTTCATCTGGCAATACAGGCAGCTATCAGAGTGTTCTACCATTATTCCTTAATTCTCCCATCATAAATTGAGCTATTACTAGTACAGTTGTCCTTCTGATTCTTCAAGAGACTTGTTTCTGGAGCCCCAATGGATAAAAACTCTGCAGGTGCTCAAGTCTTTCATATAGAACAGCATAATGTTTCAGCAACCTATATATATCCTCATATATATATATATATATATATATATATATATATATCCAATGTACAACATCTCTAAATTACTTAAAATACCTAGAACAATGTAAATGCATAAATAAAATAGTAGTTATACCATATTGTTTAAAAAATAATGACAAGGAAAAGTTTTTGTATATGTTCAGGGCTGACCTCATTTTTTCCCAAGTGTTTTCATTCCACAACTGGTTGAAACTGTGATATGGAACCTATAGTCAGTGAAGGCCAATGTACCTCATAGGATTATTAAGGAGATGAATTAAATACCCATGTAAAGAGTTAGGATAATGTTTGACACATAGCAAATACTCAGTAAATGTTAATGTTTCATTCTCATTACAGTGTGATAACTTCACTTTAAGAAATGCTCCATTATTTTCAAAGAAGGCAGGAAAGAGATCCTATAGAAATAGTATACAAAGAAGGAACCCAATCTAGAGAGAATACAGATGAAACTGACAAGACTACATGTATGATTGAGTGGTGAGACTTAACTCATATGAAACACAGAGTGATAGGATCAACTATTTAATGATATTCAATCTTAACAATGTATTGCGGTAGTACTGTGAAAGGAATTGGCAAGTGACACACACATAGAGAAAAGCTGAATGGAAATAAAATAGTAAAAATTTTATTTGCCATCAAAGGGTCGATTGCATTAAAAAAGGCAGCGCCAGTGATCGACCTGCTATTGGGTTGCAGCTTCCTCTCTTATAGATTTTAAAGCTCTGACCTCGTTCAGGTCACTACATTTCATTTCCTCAGTTCACATTACCCATGTACAAATTACAGTAACAAGACAGTTCACTTTAACCCAGATGTAACAATTGTTTGCAGTTGTGGAGTTAACCTTAACATTTCTCTAGCTATCTATTCCAGTGCACAGGAAGGAGGTGTTCAAGGTTAGGCATGAAGCTAGATTTCCCACTTCATGGTCAATTCCTCTGGAGTCTGTTAATTTTGAACTAAACAAAGCAGACTGTGTTAGAGACAGAAGAAATTTTACATTTTCCTAATATTTGTGGGTTTTTAGAATATTTGCAAAAGTCCTCTGTATCATTCCTCCCTTTGTTTTTGGGATAACTCCTCACACCTCATTGAATTTATACCAATTATATCTAGTGAATAGCTGAGTAAGTGTACATAGTAAGCTTTATTGGCTCTAAGGGCAGGTCACTCATGATGCCAGTTGCCTAGTAAGTGACTGGTGCACAAATCCAGCAATCAGAGGCTAATTCTTGGTCTGCCTATAGCAGTGGTGAATGAGTTCCACCAACTAAACCCATCATATCCATTCCTGTATAATTCTTTGGATGCCCTTTTAAGGTAGTTCGTATTTCCTACAGCACAGGAGTTTTTTTTTTTTTTCTATTTATGAGGAGGGGCTCTTTCAGACATTTTTAATCTGCAGAATTCAACTTTTTAACCTCTGAGGCCCATGCCTAGAAGTTGACTGATATCTAATATATAAACATGAAAACCTATTCCCTGTAGCCAGCTTGCCTTTCAAGGCCAGGTTAAATACATTTTTAAAGGATTACAATGTCCCTGTTTACAGTTATCACAATTGCCAATACTTTGGGTCACAGAAGAACTGTTTAAGTATAATAATATCTCTTTACTTGTGTATATCCCCACAGTCAAGTATGGTACCAGGGTTTCCATAATGTTCTTTTGGACAGGCATCAAAAAGAAATGTGAAGGGGTATCCCTCTGGTTCCCATTTAATAGTTTTAAAGGTCACATATTTTTATCAAACTTATTATCTTTAGGCTTATAAAATTTTAATTCAAAAACAAAATAACTCATAACCATTTTACACAATAAAAAAAGTCCATAATACCTTGATTGCAGTTCTCATTCTTCAGCCATGCATAGACTCACCAGCTTCTGGTGTGGTGAGAGCAGAACTTTGAGGGTGCTGTCTCCTGGAGTCACAGTCTGTGGAGTTCTCTGGATAAGCTCACTTCACTCTAGAATGGTGAATCCACAGTTAGACTTCAGTCATGTTGACAGCTGTGGGAGTAACTACAAGGACCTCATATGGTCCCTTTCATATAGGGTGAAAGGGGTCTTTTCCAATTTTTAACATAAACTCAGTCCCCCACCTTTATCAACTGGGCAGGGTTTAGCACAGGGAGCAGTGTTTATCTGAGTATTTTATAGCAGCTAGGGGCCTTTGTATCTCCATCTGAAGTTTCTGTTTAGCTGCCATTTTGGCTTTTATACCTACCTTAACATTGCCTTTTACTATTTTATCTTTTCCTTTTTGGTGTCCAGAGTAGTGCATTACTGCCATTTTATCGGGTTCCCACATTGTTTACAATAACTGCATTATTTCCTGTTTATTTTTAATCTGTTTGCCCTCTGCTCTGAGACCATGCCTTTTATATATTATGCCATGATTATGTAGGGTAGAAAAGGCATAACAGGAGTCTGTATAAACATTTACTCTTTCCCTTTTGCCCATTGGAGAGCCCGCATAAATGCCCATAGCTCCACTCTCTGAGCCACCCATCTGGTGGGGAGGGGTCCCACTTGGACCACTTCATCTTGGGTCATCACTGCATAGCCAGCATAGTGTACCACATTTCCATGAAGCTGCTCCCATCTGTGAACAGGATGAAATCAGAATCAGGTAGTGGGGTTTTCCGATGATTCAAGAACAACTCGTTGGCAATGCTGAGGCAGTCGTGGTCAGGAGGGCCAGATTCTCAGGGCAAAAGGTAGCAGGATTCAAGGTTTTAACTGGAACAAAATGTAGGTGGGGATTCTCACAAATGAGGGCCTGATTTTGTGTGACTCTATTATTCAAAAGCTATTGATGTCCTATATTATTCAGCAGTTCTAGAAAGGTATGGGGAACCTGAACAGTCAAGTTAGTTTGTCAGCTTCCTTAATTAGCATTACTGCAGCTTCCAGAGCTCATAAACAAGGGGGTCATCTCTTTTAATAGCTCTTTGTTTTTTTACAGACAATATTATATTTTGAAAATAACCATTATAAACATATCACAATAACATATTTAGAATTCAACCCTTTGATGATAACTAATGTAAACATTTTACAACAACATATTTAAGTACTATTCATTGAAGTAAGTCTCTTTATACCTGTAAGTGCAAACCTTTTATAACAAACTTGAAACCAACAAGCAAACATACATATTTCCTTGATAAATCACTTCTGCACACCTTCTCAACATAGTTAGGCCTTCTGGTCTTATATATCTCTCTTTATCCTTCTAACAAGACAAACATACAAAATCCTTGTCATATCAAAAGTATATCTCTTCTACTTATAGCCTTCTTTGTATTTTTCCTCCATACCTCACTTATTATAAACTTTCTATAACAAACGTCTTCAGCTGTTAAAAGTTTAAAGTGTCCCCTTTTTTTCTTTTCTCAGATTGTTACATCTTGAATTTGACTGGTTGCCAATAGAACAGTATTAACCTTGAATTGTTCATCAACAAAATACAGAAAAGAGCAAGTGAACCCTATAATCACAATTCAAGAATTTGCAGTGCACAAGAAGTGTTTTAAGCACACCAATTAAACTTAATTCAAGTTGAAACAAGGATACATTTATCAATTAGTTAAAATTTGTATCTTGATTTCTCTTGTAAAATCCTTTGATGTCTGGTAAAACAGTTTCTCTGGCTTTGTTTCGGATTCCAGACCTTTGCAGGCAGCATCAGGCTGATAACATAGGGCTGGCCTTGGGGCTCTAAAAGCCTGAAGTGTTTTTTCCTCTCTATTTTGCTGTATACTTTGCAGAGCTCTCCTAGCTATTTTCAATCCACCAAAGATGTATTTTGTCATTTTAGTTCTTTCTAATCTGAGTGCAAGCCCTGTTCCATTCTCTCTAGTCTGACCATGGTTTCCCATCTGCACCCTCTGGTACAGTAAGGCCACACAGTTCTCCTCATGTTTTTGCCCCCACCTCCTCCACACCTGTGATCTTAGCAACTCAAGTGGAGGGGGAGGTAGCTGGACCTCTTCCAAAGGGGAAGCACTGGGATTTGCCTGTAATGATGTCACATTTTCTGAGAGAAGCAAGTCCACCATGTGTAAAATAGCAGGTTTGGCAAGCAGTTGTTCTAAGACCAAAACTAAACAGGTTTCACCAGCAGCTGATTACCACAGAGCAGAAGCTTGAGTGGCTCCTGGGCTGGGTTGTTCAGGCCCTAAAACAGAGCACACAAGGCTCCAAGTTGTCATAGTCTCAGTTAAAAACAGAGGGAGATAACTTTTTTTGCTCATATTAGATGTTAGCCATGGAATCACAGATCTAGGCCACACTCAAGTTCCACAATTCAGGGAGGGATCTTCAAGCACAAGCACCTCCTCCCTTTATCTTGGTGCACAGATGAGGCTACCAATAGCTTTCATAGCTCATTCTACTCATTCTCCTAACTGAATCTCTTTCACACACACAACCACACAAGAAGTTAACATATTCCCTCCCTGGGGCCCCTTACAAAGCACAATACAAGGCACAATAACAAATTGACAGCAATCAAAACCCTCACAAATGGCAAAGAGTGTGGGGTGATTAGGCCTGAACTCTATATTTTGCCCAAATTAAGGATATAAATCCTCACAAATGTCAGAGAGGGAGGGTAATCAGGCCTCCAATCTGTAATCTGCCCAAATGTTCAATTAAGAACCCAAACAAAAACAAAATAAAGTAGGGGTTGCCTAGGGAATCTCACCATTCAGATGGACAATTTCACTCACTCATCTTCCTTCAGCTGTCTCTGTTCAAGTTCGAGTAAATCGCCACCAGTGAGCTGGCCTCTGAGTCCTAGAAAGGGAACCCAGAAAATCCCACGGGTGCACCTCTTCCCTTCCGAAGAGGCAGACAGCCTCCCCCTCCCGTGGTACTCATGGAAGCCCAACATGGGCCATGTCAGTTAACCCTTTCCTTCCCAGCCAACACACCAAATGTTGCAGAAGGAATTGGCAAGTGACACACACATAGAGATGAGCTGAATGGAAATAAAATAATATAAATTTTATTCACCATCAAAGGGTCAATCACATTCAAAAAGGCAGCACCATTGATCGACCTGCTGTTGGGTTGCAGCTTCCTCTCTTATAGATTTTAAAGCTCTGACCTCATTCAGGTCACTACATTTAATTTCCTCAGTTCACATTACCCATGTACAAATTACAGTAACAAGACAGTTCACTTTAACCTAGATGTAACAATTGTTTGCAGTTGTGGAGTTAACCTTAACATTTCTCTAGCTATCTATTCCAGTGCAGAGGAAGTGGGTGTTCAAGATTAGGTATGAGGCCAGATTTCCCACTTCATGGTCAATTCCTCTGGTGTCTGTGAATTTTGAACAAAACAAAGCAGATTGTGTTAGAGACAGAAGAAGTCATTTTACATTTTCCTAATATTTGTGGGTTTTTAGAATATTTACAAAAGTTCTCTGTTTCAGTAGAATTAAGTACAATGAATGACTTGGTCAGCTTTTTGCATCAAGATGTTCTTAATCTGTATGAAGAATGTGTAAGCCCAAGAAGCATCACTACTGCCTACATGCTACAAATCCCAAGTGATCCTGATGGTCCTTCCTCATCACTGACAGGCTACCAGAATTACTGTGCCAGAAGTGCTTGGACTACCCTGTAGAAATAAATCAGGTATTTTGCAGCCATTTCAAATGTTATAATGCTTCCTTCATCTGTGATGGTATCCTTTCAGTGGAAGTAACTACTGAGAAGGTAATAAGATGGATTCATTTTGCTTTTGCATTATGCCACATTAATTTTGGTGCCATTAATACTTTGCAACTTTGGTTTATCCATAAATATTTGTCTGAATCTTTAAATAAAATGTGCATTTCTTAGAAACACAATCACTGTGCCATCACCACATCTACGTGAATTAACAGTATTATATCAGTATTATATCCCAGTTTTCTCCAAGATGTCTTGTTACAATTGGTAAATTTGAATAAATGTCCAACAAGGTACATGTATTTCTCTATATTTTTTTCAAACCAGCATCATAGTTGTATTAGTCAGTGCTGACAACAGCTTGCAGGGCTGAGGTAAGACTTCTCAAAAGACTTCACATGCTCTGAATCAGATTTAATGCAGGAAATATACAAGATTGGTCTACAGTGGCCACTCTCAGAGTCAAATATTGAAGAGGGAAAAAGATCTGTCTATGTGCTACAGATAGGAAGGATCCAGCTGAAGGCCTTAAGCCCACAACAATATCCTGTACAAGTCTACACCAGGACGCCAAAGGATCTGTAATGAAAGACCAAGGGGTCTGTGTTTGAAAGTGAAAGGAATGGCTCTAGAAACTAAAGAGAACAGCCAAAGCTCCCACTTGGAGGAAAATCAGCCACACTGAAGCCCTTCCAAGAAAAATCAGCTGAAATCCTTCCCCGCCATTCTCCTTTTATACCATTCAGGCCACAGCCTCCTGAAAGTGAGCCTTCTACACTCAGAACCATGCTGGCTCAATTCAGCTGGGCATTCCCTACTCAAGTTGACAATTAATAAACCACCACAACATCTAGAATACCACATTGTAATCATTTGTTTACTGTCTCTCACTTTAGAATACTACTACATCATGCAAGCAGGGATTTTTATGTCCCACCCCCTGGCTGTATCTTGAGAACCTTACATGGTTGCTACACACAGCAGGCATTCAGTAAATGTAGAATAGAATAAATGGATGAATGAATAAATTTGGTAATCATAGTGAAATGCTGAGTTATGCGTTATAAACATGGGTGAATCTATTAGTTTCTAACTCGAAAACTTTGTGCAACTGCCTTGAGTTTCAATTTCCCCATCTCTAAATAGGGACTACTAACACAAACTTAGTAGGATTGCTGTGAGAAATGGACTAAAAATGTGTAGAGCCTGCCATGTACACTCTCAATATTGCTTCTATTTTTATTTTTCATTAAATTAAGGGCCTCAAGATGAAATCACCTTGGATTTAGGATGTCCCTTGGTTCAATGACAACATCTTTATATAGAAAAGGAACAGACCATGTGAAAGCAAAGATGAGATTGCAGCCACAAGCCAAGGAGCACCAAGAGTCACTAGAAGCCAGAAGGGCCAAGAATGGAATTTCCTTTGGGATCTTCAAAGACAGTGTGGTCTTGTCAACACCTTGATTTCTGACCATAAGCCTCCAGGACCATGAAAAAATAAATTTCTCTTGTTTTGACCTACCAAGTTTGTGAAGATTTAGTACAACAGCTACAAAAACTAGTTCATTCCTACACTTGACAATGATGTAGAGATCACAATAGTGTTAAGCCTAAGAAATAGGCAACAGTTACAAGGCCTAGACTTCTGCGGATGCATAGTAATTTCTGAAAGGATTTACTACTACATGGAGGAGATTTAAGAAGTGAGGCCACAAGTGTGGGAGTGCAATTGAGCAGAAGAGCTGAAAGAGATGCCATTGAAAGTACAGAAAAAGCCACACAAGAGATGAAGCCAATGACTGGCATTTTCAATGCACTGGCTGCCTGCTGGATCCTGGGGAGCATCAAGACCAAGGCTACAAAGTTCAGGGAACACAGGTGAAACTGGACCCCTTCCCAGTTGCGAGACTGGGGCAAACTTTCCTATGGAAGAGAGGGGAGCACAGGACAGAAGAGCACCCTCTGGTGGCCAGGAGCAGCACAGGAAGCCACCATCTCTACAAAGCAGGGCTCCCCAGGAACAAGATTTTCCTGGTATCTTTTCTTTGTGGTTATTTTTTCAAAACAAACAGCAAACCAAAACCAAATCCTCCTCCGATGTACTGATGGGAGTATGCCCCCAACCTTGTTTTTGTTTTACAAGTGTTCTGTTACATAAGCCTGAGAGATAAGAGAAGACATTCTGCTATTTTAAGAACCCCAAACTAATCCTGCCTCTAGGTTTTCTTTTTCTCAGCAGAGCATGTCCCTGATATGAATGAGGCTCGGGGCCAAAAGCTTCATTGAAACCAGCCAAAGCGTCACAGCTGGAGAAAGAAGCACAGTTTTTACAAATTTGCTGTTTCTTTTTCTCAGGGCACAATAACAAGGTTGATTTCATTTCTCAGTTTTAATGACTTCATATCTATATTGAAAGAAAAACAAGAGTAAATCATAAGTCTATTACTGTCCACAGCTAAACTGTGACCAAAGCTAAAATCCAAAGCAAGAATAGCTGGGAACAGAGCCACTGAGCCCAGAAGGTCTGACCTCAAAACCTGTCTTTCTGCCTCACTGTGTCGGGAAGTATAAGGAAGTCCACATTTATAAATAGCTTGAAATTTGCCAGGTACTTGGGATTTTCTTAGTTTATCTTAGTTTATCCTTATAATAAGTATAGGTCAGGACCAGAAGCAGAAAGGCCATGCAGCTAGGAAGCTACCCTATCTTCAGAGCTGGAAGATGTAACAATTAATTTGAAATATTAGTTTAAAAATGCATAACTAGGCTGGGGATTTAGCTTAGGGGTTCTGCCACCTGCCTCGCAAGCACAAGGTCCCAAGTTTGATCCGTGAAACAGAAAGCAAAATAAAACAAAACATAACTACAAGGACAAGCTCTGAATCATTCTTTTCTACTTTGGAAAAGCAAGAAATCTCATAAAATATAACCGAATGAACCAGGGATTTAGCTCAGTGGCATTGCACCTGCCTTGCAAGCACAAGGTTCTGAGTTTGATCCCTGGTACTAGAAGAAATATATATGTGTGTGTGTGTGTGTGTGTGTGTATACATATATACATATATATATATATATGTATATATGTAACTGAATTGTGAAAAAATATAAAGACTAAGGTTAAAACAGTTATAATGGAAGTACGTGAAATATATATGCACATATATATTATATAATAGAATATTATATAACAATTATATTGCCTTTACATATTATAAACATGTGTAATTTATAATGTACATGTTACTCATTGTTATAAATATTTACATTTTATATGTAAATTATATTTAAATGTTACAATAATTTTTTTGTTCATACTGTGGAAGACCGGGCTATATGATCAGATGCAGATACCAAGGGCTTGTTGACCTCTCCTAGTGACAGGACAGGGTGTAGGAGGCTTACCCCTTCCTTTTTGTACTCAGGGTTGCTGATGCCCAAAATACCCTGGAGAGAAAGACATCAGCTGAGGGTTAATCAAAGAGAATCACATATCCAGGCATGCGGTTGTTATGTTCCTTGTTAGCCACCTATAGTTATTTGTTTCTTGAATTGTATGTTTGCTACATTGTCTTGTTCTACTAATAAAAACAGGGCTTTTCAGACTCCCTGTGCTCTTGTCATCTTGAGACTGGATTCCCTGATCCCCCTTGCTTAGAAATCTGTCTTAGCCAGGTGTGGTGGTGCCTGCCTGTTATCCCAACACTCAGGAGGCTGAGGCAGGAGGATCACTGTGAGTTCAAGACCAGCCTGGGCTACACAGTGAGTTCCAGGTCAGTCTCAACTGCATAGTAAGATCCTGTCTCAAAAAATTGTCCCCCTCAAAAAAAAAAGGTGTTCAGGATCTCAGAGACTAAAATTCTGATTTAGTAACTAACTGCAGTTGCTGAGCTCTGGTAAAGGAGTACCTTACCTTTAAAAATTGTAATTAAATAACCCTGTCCTCCTGACTTTCTTTAAATGAAAAACATAAAAACAAGAGCTTGTAACAACATTTCTGCCTATTTTGCATGCTTAATTGATGAAATATGGCTGCAATAATGGAAAGAAGTAGATTTGTCTCTAGCCCTCCACCAAAACCTCCTGTAACATTGCTCTAGCCTGAGGTTCTGGCTACTTCCTGGTAGGATTTAAGTTTCTTTAGGGAAAGTCTGTGTGAATTTGCCCCATTAAGTAAAATGCCCCATTAAGCAAGAAACAATTATTCTCTAGATTAAAGCATGTTTTAAAAAAAATCGATCACTTTAGAAATGCGCTTTGAGATTTTCAAAGGCATTAAATACAATTTCAGGAATCAAGGCAAGAAAAACATTCTTAGTCATCTCAGATAGGGTGCTACCTGATGTCTGTCAGTGACCTGGTAAAGGGCAATTTGCTGTTGCCCAGGATGGTGTTCAATTAAAATCCTCATGCCTTGGCCTTCCAAGGAGTTGGAGGATGTGTTGCCATGTCTGGCTCTGCTCTGGTTTTTAAATAAGGTTAATTTATGATTTATTGGGTGGGGGATTTAGCTCAATGATTCCACCACCTGCCTTGCAAGTACAAGGACCAGAGATCAATCCCTGATACCAAAAAGAAAAAAAAGAAAAAAAAAGTGGATCAATTTTGAGAAAATCCCAAGGAAAATTATCATTTCATAAGTAAAAGTATTTTTCACTTGCATTCATTGTATCACTCCTGTAGCAAGTATTAGAGTTCTCTGTAAGGCTTATTAACCTGCATTTCTGCTTTAGTTCATCAGTCAGGGCCTGAGAATGTGCCTTTCTTGCAAGTTCCCAGTCAGTGTTGCAGCTGATGCTGCTGATCACAAAGAATTGCATTATACCACCCTGTAGCCAGTGTAACTGTGCAAAATGGCTTTCCTCATTCTGGGAAGAGTAAGAAATCCTTTCCTTTAAATCAGGCTGCCACAGGATCAGCCTTTGGCCTATATTTTAGAAAAAAGACACATAAATACATGTAGTAAGCAGAGTAATCAGAATTTTCACAATGTTTCTCTCTTCTCTACTTTCTGTTCTGAAGTCATACCACATATTCTCATTACTGCTGTGGTAGTACTGTACACAGGCATTGGTCATACAGTTTTCTAAATAGTTATCTCTATGTACTCTAGAATGCACTGATCATTGGTAAAATCTGTCTCTCTCTCTCTCTCTCCCTATCCAGTACATTTAGCCACACGTTAAACATTTCTATCTAATAGTTTTTTTGAGTGGAATTTCAAAAACCCAAACAAAACCCACAGTATTTCTAGTTTCCTATTTCAGCATTATAAAATCTATTTTTATAAATACATCCTGGAACTTGTAAGCAGAAGTAGGACTTCTCATTCTTGAGTGAGACTTAGTTTCCAACTTGGGTAGGTACAACTGTATCCTAAGCAAAGGGTAGAGGAATTTAGGAAGCTCAGCTTCTCTTTCTTCTCTGCCTAGGCAGAAAAATTCATGACAAATACCTTTCTCCAAGACTGACCAACCTACCCCAACAACCTGGATTTTACTGGAGAATGTTTCACCTGGGCTGTGTAATTTCCAGATGTTAGAAACATCTGGTGCTATTACCATTTCCCCCCCTTCGACCTATGTGCATTACAATCCCTTTGTGGTTCAAAGTATTTTATTAGGCAAGGTTCTCCAGAGATATATATAGAAGGAATAGAATAAATGTAGTTATTGCTAGGAACTGATCATGTTAAAGCATGCTGTGATGTCGCCATCACAGGCTGCATTTTCCTGGTGGTTCTTGGCTCCTAAAATGGCCTCATGCCCTTATCTCTGGTTTCCCTCCCCCGAAGGCCACAGTGGTCCAGAGAAGTTGAAACCTGTTTTTGCAGGGCCGGACCCATAAAAGCAACCTGGCCTGTGATAGGTTAGAAGTAGCTCACCCCTCATTAATATTCAATAGCTTAGCCCAAAAGTAATAAAAGGACCTTCCCTTCTTTGTTCTTTCTTCTGCCCCTTCTCCCTCTCTGCTCCTGCTTCCTGAGTAAAATCTCCAGGTGGACCTCTCAGTGTGTGTGTGTGGCCTAGTTGTTGAGTGTCTCTGGAACCCTTTCAGTTATGAGAAGATTTATTAGATTTGTTTACATAATCAGAGACTGAATAGTTCCCCAACAGCCATCTATAGTCTGAAGAGCCAGAGAAAATCAGTACCTGCTCAGTTTTAAAAGCTGGAAACCTTAGAATAATCAGGCCCAGTAATATCACCCCAGCCCAAGGCTCAAGGCCTGAAAGCCCCTGTATGTCTGCTGGTGCAAATACGCACTCAAAGTCAGAAGTATCTGGAGTTTGATGTCTACAGAAAGAACCTGGCTTCAAATGCAGATAGACTGACATCAGCATGCATGATTTGAACCATGTGTGCCTTCATTGCATGACTGATCTTTGAATGCTTACCATACCGCATAACATATACATACTAGGGTAAGAGCTGCAGCTTTTTTGTTTGTTTGGTTTATTTTGGTACTGGGGATTGAACTTGGGACCTTGAGCTTTTGAGGCAGGCAACAGAGCCACTGATCTAAATCTCCAGCCCAAGAGCTGCAGCTTTGACATGAATGAAGCAAACCAAAATCCTTTCCCTGTGGATGTTAATCCATTTGTATAGTGGCCTGTGTGTCATAAAGTGATAAGAATTAGGATGGATTAACATGATAATAATGAGGAAGGCTGCTTTGGAAATGTGTTTTATAAATTTCCATTTGTTTCCTCCTCTGAGTAACACAGCCAGCTTCCTTAGTGCAGCTTACTTAGGAAAACGGAGAACTGAGGTTGCAAGTAAAGGACATCAATACATTCTGATTCACTGCACAAGCTTGGCTCTTATGCAAGAGTCCTTTCTCTGCAATGAGTCTTGTAATTTCACATTCCTGTTTCAGTTTGTGTTTGATTAAATCAACTGCAAGGAAACAGAAACCGAAACCAGGTGCTGCTCTTATATACGTGTCTTCAGCATTTACTGGAGACAGAGGAGGAAAATTTCTGAAGAGCACAGTAGCCTGAACTGCAGCCTTTGGACACAGCCTGAAACTGCACTGCCATCATGAGGTAAAGCTTCTCCCTTCTACAATCATGTTGAAAATGTAGAATGAGTCTTGCCATCTAATGCAAATCCTAAACAGCCACGCTCCCAGCAAGGCCAGTTCTGTGTTAGTGTTCGCTTATAACCTCACTACCCCTCTAACTCTGTATCTGTGAGTCTTATTAATGCCATTTGTTTCCTCCTGTGAGTCACACAGTCCAGCTTCCTGCAGACGTCTTTGGAACTGCTCATTTAGGAAAGAAAGCAGAGAGCTGAGGTCTGATTCAGAAGCTGGCAGTCAGAGGTTTAATCTGGTGTGTGTGTGTGTGTGTGTGTGTGTGTGTGTTTGTGTGTGCATGTGTGTGTGCATGCACCTGTATGGAGGTGGGCTGGGGTATAAGTGTAAAGATGAGCCTGGGAAATTGCTCTTGTGAACCATTCCTCTTTTGTTTTTTGTTTTGTTTTGGTGCCAGGGATTGAACTTGGAACCTTGCTGAGCTAAACCTCCGGCCCCCTCTTTTGCTTTTTATTCGAAGTATTAAGATCAGGCTTTTGATAAAAGTAATATTTAGTAAAAGATTTCTTTTCAGTAGGTATTGTTAAAGACGTAGGCAGAATAGCAGCCCTACTTCCTGCTAAAGTGAATTTTACTTTAAAGTTTACTTTAATATGGAACTTGTTCATCTCAGATTTGCATTAGGACTAGTAATTGAACAGAAATATTTTCACCTTCAAACTGATTGGAGCTTGGATGTGGTAGGCATGCCTGCAATCTCAGCACTCTGGTAGGCTGAGGCAGGAAGATAGCAAATTTAACCTCAGCCTGGGCAATTTGGCAATTTAGTGAGACCCTGTCTCAAACTGAAAAATAAAAAAAGGCTAGGAATGTAGTTCAGTTTAAAGGCTCTGGGTTCAATTCCCAATACTGAAAAAAACAAAATCTAACTTATTTGCTAGAGTCCTTTTATCTGAAGTATCTATTGGAGAAAGAGTGCATGGAGAAAATAGTGCTTACCTTAAAATCCACCTGTTCACTAGAAACTAAGATTGCCCTGGAAAGGAAGTGTTTGCTCCTTGGGAAGATAACTTTCTGTTTTCTCTAGTTTGAGGGTAGGGTGACTGGACCTGCTTGCTTAAGGCTCAGATCTGACAGTTCTGGAATCCAGCAATACCTGCAAATGGCTCTTCTTCTTTAAGGCTCCTGATCAACTTGAACTCATATTTTTCTACTAGGGTATATATCCACCTGATAGAAGAAAAGAGACTTGAGATGTTTGTAGATTTCTGGTTTTACAGTCATCCAGAATCTTTAAAAAACCTTGTTTTTGTGGGGGGGGCATTGTCTTATTTTAGAATCTCTTTTTTTTTTTTTAAATACAAGTCAATCAGTCCCTCTTGTTACTTTCCTTAATTGCTTAGAGTATTCCCTCTGTGTTCTTACACAAAAGTTCTCAAACTTATGCTTAGAAACATCTGGAGAACTTCACAACAGGCTGACTCCTGGGCCCGACCCCCACATACACACACACACACACACACGCTAAAATATGGTTACGAGATTGGTCTGAGACTGGGCACATTTGTTAGCCTCCTCAGTGATGCTGAGGCTGCTCTGAGACACTGTGGTGGCCCCTCTGAGCTCAGTGGACAGTGTTACTGTGGCTTTCATTGAGACAAGAAGCAGGTGAATACATCTTTGCAGCATAAACCATTAGAACAGCTAAAATGAGGAGGAACATGCATCTCACAAGTCTGAGCCCAGGAAGCAAGGGTCAGAGACCAGTTTCGCTGACTTACCAGTGGAAATAAAAAGCCAAGAGCAAGCAGGGAAAACAGATGACTTTTGAATGGCTGCCCAAAGGAATTTTACTTGAAAACATGTATTAAATGTCTCTAGCCTACAAATATACAATTGACTGTGTTTTGTTTTGTTCATTTACTTATTGGAGATTGAAACCTGGGACCCAATACTAAGCTCACCTCTGGGCCCTTTTATTTTCTGACAGCTTCACTAAGTTGCCCAATGGCCTCAAACTTGCCATCCTCCTGCTTCAACCTCCCAAGTAGCTGGAATTGTAGTCACTGTATTACCATGCTCAGCTCTGAAGATAAGCTCCTTTCCATCACTGTCTGTTCATTTTATAAAATTAGAAAGCACCAAAGAGTTCATCTGCTTCAGGAATCTCTCTGTAACCTCATTGAGAAGGAAAATAGCTCAGAATGGATATGAACTTCTGAAGGGAAGGATGCTGTCATTAGGATATCAGATACCAAGCCAAGGATGCAACAGTGGGGACTTGGACCTGTGAATTCTCCCTGTGTGCCTGGGTCACACTCTCTGCTGCATGCCTTATAGAATATGGTGGTTTCTATAGAATAAGATCACCATTGGGCCCCCCAGTGTGTACAGCATACTTCCTAACACATGAGAAGGCTTCCTCACTCCCTCTTAGTTCATTTCCAACTTGGCCCAATGATGGCCCCATCAAAATGTGTGTGGCTGGAGGAGGTATGATATTAAAAAGTAAAAGAGATGGTACAAATAGAAAGTGGGAATAGTCTTCCATCTAGACATAAATTTCAAAAGTGATCCTGACTGCTTTGCATGGCTATCTAGACAGACATCTATTGGTTGCATACATTAGAATTCATAATATTTAGATATTTTGCTCCTGATAAAAGGGCTATATAGATACCATGAAAAACTTTTAAGTGAGAAAATGGCAACCTTTAAGGGACTCCAATACACACAGAACACATTTTTTGTTCATTTGTTTTTTGGCTAGTTTTTGTTGTTGCTGCTTATTTATTTATTTAGAGCCCCAAGAGTGAAGGGAATCTTCAAGAGAATGGAAAATCTTTGAGAAGAGTTATGTGGGCACTCTAAAGGAAACAGAGCTCTTCCCATAAGATAGTTGCCTATTAGCCTCCCCTCCAGCCATACATCTCATCTTCTGCTATAAAAGAAAATCCTAGCAGAGAAAAATAAAATACCAGTAAAATTAGATAGAAATGCAAAATTATTAATAAATATTCAGCTCAACAGCACGTGTTAAGCATAGAAATTGCCAGTCTAAGAAGTAGAAACAAGGGAGAAAAAAGAAAAATGATTATATTTTATTTCAAAATGAAAATTCAAGACTTTGCTAATACTTGGTAAAGTTAAGAGAATACTGCAAAAGCAAATGCAGTGAGTGAAATTTAAGAATGGTTGTAAACAAGACAAATGGTTGAAATAGAAAAATTCAATGGCAGAAAATGAGTGTATAATGTTAAAAAAGATAAAGCAAATCCAATTTGATAAAAGCTCAAAAAGTTTGGTAGACAATAAAATCTATTAAGGATATAGCAAGAGCCAAAATAATTAGGGAAATCAAAAAAAGTAATTTAAAATGTATTAATTAAATTTCCCACAAATTATGCAAGCCCTGCAAAGACCTTCCAACACAGAGCCAGAGCTACCACAAAAACCATCTTATTATGGAAACTGACCCTCAGGCTCACAATGACCCACCTCCTTCTCTCTAATTCTTCTGCTGCCCATAATCCCCACATTCTTGCTTTCCCAGAAAAGAATTTTATTTGCTGTGATCTTGTTTCTTGACAAATGAATCTGTTCTGTGTCTCAAAGTAGCCACTTTTCTCTTTTTTTCCTATAGTGAGGCCACTGAAAATTCCTTGGAGAGCAGCCTATGGCAATTAAAATGTCATTTCACCTGGAACTTGATAGGGGAAAAGTCCTTGGATGAGTTCGAGGACAGAGTGCTGCACAAGTATGAGTTTCAGAGTGGTGAATTTAAAGCCACGATATGTAACATACTGGCCTACATAAAGCACTGCAGAGGCCAAAATGAGGCAGCCCTGGAATGCTTACAGCAGGCCGAAGAGATAATCCAGCGAGAACATCCTGGCCAAGAAATACGATGTCTGGTCACCTGGGGAAACTATGCCTGGGTCCATTATCACCTGGGCCAGCTCTCAGAAGCTCAGGCTTATATGGACAAGGTAAAACAGGTCTGTGCAAAGTTTTCTAGGCCCTATAGAATTGAAAGCCCCGAGCTTGACTGTGAGGAAGGGTGGGCACGGCTAAAGTGTACAACAAAGCAAATTGAAAGGGCAAAGGTGTGTTTTGAGAAGGCTCTAGAAAAGAACCCCAAAAACCCAGAATTCACCTCTGGCTGGGCCATCGCAAGCTCGCGTCTGGCCAATTGGCCACCCTCTCAGGACCCCACTGACCCTCTGAGGAAAGCCATCAGGCTGAATCCTGATGACCAGTATATTAAAGTTCTCTTGGCTCTGAAACTTCAGAAGATGAAGGAAGAGGATAAAGGAGAGAGTCTAGTTGAAGAAGCCTTAAAGAAAGCTCCAGATGCAACAGATGTATTGCTCAGTGCAGCAAAGTTTTATCGAAATAAACGTTCCTGTAACAAAACCATAAAACTGCTTAGAAAGGCTTTAGAACACATGCCACACAACACCTACTTGCATTACCATATTGGAAGCTGCTACAGGACACAAGTCCTCCAAACACTGAAGGTAGGAGAGAATAAAATGTGTGGGGAAAGAAAGAAGTTTCTGGAACAAATAGAACTGGCTGTGGAGTATTTAAAGAAAGCTGATGAGAACAATGGGAATTTCAGTGGTATCTGTTCCTCTATTGCTAGTCTCTATGCTATAGCAGGTGAATACAAGGAAGCAGGCTACTATGAAAAAGCAGAGTATTACTTCCAAAAAGAATTCAGCAAAGAGCTCACTCCTGTAGCTAAACAAGTGCTCCATCTGCGGTATGGTAATTTTCAGCTGTATCAAATGAAATGTGCAGACAAGGCCATCCATCATTTTATAGAGGGAGTGAAAATTAACCTGGAATCAAAGGAGAGAGAGAAGATGAAAGTGAAACTTCAAAAAATTGCCCAAACACGACTTTCTAAAAATGAAGCAGATTCTGAAGCTTTGCATCTCCTGGCCTTTCTTCAAGAGCTGAATGGAGAAGCATAGCACGTAGATGAAAACTCGCAGAGGGATTAGGACTCTGGAAACCTCATCACTTCAGCATCTGTAGATTAGACATAGAATGAGGAATCAGGCCACAGTGCCCACAGGGCTACTTCTGGAAGGGAGTTGAACCCTTTCCACCAAGTTGGTGTTCAAAATATGTAACAATTGATACAGCATAAGTGTAAACTAAGGCACTGGCCATAGTGCTGGATCAGGGATATGGGGAAACCCTTCTGTGCCAGGGGTTAAATGTTTTCCCACCTCTAAAATCTTTCCATTCATGGAGTCATTTTAGGTTCTGTGCAGGCTGGCTTTGCACAGACAGTAAAGCACTGTGTTCATGAGGGACCAAAGTCAATATAATATAGGGCTGTTCTCATTCTGTCTCTGTCTCTCTATTCTCTAACACGCACATACCCAATGGTGTCTCCTTCCTTCTCCTTCCCAGCCAATCCTCAATCTAGAATGCCTCACACAAAATGGATTCAACTGTCACATTAACTTAGATTGCAACATAGTTTGAAACAAGAGAGCAGGGAACGAGTTAAATCTAGAAGAGATATGCCTAGCAGAACCAGTGGGGTTTGGCAGCCACAGTACATGACTTTCAGGAAGTACATGGGGTGACTTTTTCTTCACTCTGTCCTCTCTGAAATTGTAATACAGCATATAACAAGAAAAAAGGATACTGCACAATATGCCAGAAACTAAACTATATATTTGGAACTTGTATACAAAAATGCTTCCTCGGTAGGAATAGTCAAAAGAGAGAGAATGAAATGCAGATTTATTTTTGTAGATTGTGATTCCACGGAGAAATTTTCATGTTTGAAGCTACTCTTTGTAAAATTTCTTTGTAAAGGGGAGTCTTGCTTTCTCCAAAAATATTTTTTTTGCCGAACCCAGGTTTGAAATGATAAGAAAGTAGCTGAATGACATAATAACTTGGTAACTAAGGACCTCATGGGAGGTCTTGGGAAATGACATTTACTGGAGGATGGGGCTTTTCACTGTTAGAAATGTTGCGTATTGGGTGATATAAACACTTCTTTCAACCTTGAAAAATCTTCTGAGTAACCACAAAGTTGACGATATGGGGTGACTGCATAGATATTTTCTACATAGATATTTAATGGTCTACATATCCGATCAGAATGAAGCAAAATGGGGTCAGCTGTCACTGGCTGAGACCATCAGCTTCTCTCTGGGTTGGAACATTGTTGTCTATTGGAATTATCTTAAATTTAAATTTATATAAACACTTGTTATTATGCAGTTAAAATATTAGATAAAACCCAATTTTTAAATTAAATTTTGAAGTGTGGTAAAAATGATTCTTGTTTTCTAACATTAAAAGTAGTGCTCTGGTGTGAATAATCTGCAATAATACAGAAGATCCTAATAAGATTACTGACATTGAGAAATGGGAAGAAAGGAGCTAAAGGTATAGGGAAAGGGGGACGGGTAGGGAAAGGGTAAAAAGGGAAAAGAAAAAAATGTGAGATAATGAAAAGATGGAAATAAAGTGGTTGTAGATGGGGAGGGGAGGAGGGGGTGAAGGGAGGGCAGGGACAAGGGGAAAAAATGAGAACCAAGACTTATCTTGTAGAGATACAAGATCCCAACAATGAATGTAACTGTACTGTATCCCTAAGATGTACCAATAAACTCAATTAAAGCTGAACAAAAAAAGTAGTGTTGTATGCATTGGAGATCATCAGTGTGCACAATGTAAAATCCCTAAAAAACAGTAATAATTTTACTGATAAATAATTTACATATGATAGAACATGAAGCAGTGTTCTAGTTTGTCTGCAATTTCGCTGTACAATAAGTCTTTTAGAGTCAACTACTGATACGTAAAAAATTTGATTGATTGTGAACTGGCACGTATAACCCAGACTGACTACTCAATATCAAGCACGGTAATGCTTTAGTATTACATGTCCCCCAAAATGCTCACTGTGTTGAAGACTTAGTTGCTGATGGGTTTTGAGAAAATAATTGGATCATAAGGGCTTTAATTTTGTCAGTGGATTAATATACTCTTGAATCCCTAATTTGATGGCACTATTGGGAAATGAGGGAAACGGGAGGTGAGGTCCAGTTACAGAGACTGGATCATAGAGGTGGGACTCTGAGGTCTGCGTCTGATCTCTGGCTCCTTCCTTTCCAGCTCTTTTATGTCCTCCTTCTCTCTGCTTCCTGGCTGGCATGAAATGAACAGCTTTTCTCCACTTTGTCCTGCTACCATGATGTTTTTAACTCACTTTGGACCCACAATAATGGAACCAGCAGGCTATGGACTGGAACTTCTGAAACTATCAACCAAAATAAATCTTTACTCCTTGGTGTTGTTTTCTAAGGCATTTTGTCATAGCAACAAAAAGCTTACCCAAGCAGCCACAGAACAGAACAAAGCTTTCAGTCCACAGCTTCTGCTTACACTTAATACCTACCCCAAAAACATACTGTCCCACATTGGCAGTGGATGAGCTCTTGCCTTTTTACCTGTTAAGTCTTGTGCTTCAGTCACATTCTCTTTTCTTATCTCTATTATGAGAAATGAGGAGGTGTCACCAATTTACTGAGTTTGTTTTATGTCCTGTCCTGGTGGTAATCCAGATTTGGGTTGGAGTTTCCCCCTACATAGTGGAAGATACATGAAGACTTGTCTTTCTTGTTTTCCAGGAACCATCTAGCAGAAAGTACAACACCCCAGCCACAATGGCTACCTCAGTCCATCAGACAAATATATGTTTAGGGGAAGGTCTATTTCACTTTGCCTGTAGAGCTTATCATTGGACCTGGTGCTCAGAGAAGAAAAACAGAAGTGCTATGGATCAATGATAAGATGGGCAGGTGTACTGCCCATGACAGAGGACTGTTGGCATCTGTGTGTGCTAAAGAAAGTACACACTGGGCCAGGGATATAGCTCAGTGGTTCCGCCACCTGCCTCACAAGTGCAAGGACCCAAGTTCAACCCCTAGTACCAAAAAAAAAAAAAAAAAAAAAAAAAAAAAAAAAAAAAAAAAAAAAAAAAATACACCCCTTAACCCCATGTCATGCACAAAACCCTTGCTGGAACAGTACTGTGAGAGAGTAAGAGGTGGAAAGGGTAGAGGAAAGATGTACAGAATTTATATTTAATATTTATTTTAGGACTTCAAGCTTACATAGGATTGAGAAGCAATAAAGCAAATTACATATGTAGCTTACATTCCTGACATTTTACTATCCAGGGATAACAAATTGTTATGGTTTATATCTAAAATATCCCCCTAAATCTCGTGTTCAGAGGTGGGGCCTGGTCAGAAGAGGTGGGTCACTGGGGAGTGACCTGGAAGGGTGAATTCTTGTCCTTGTCCCTTCGTGTCTCTCTGCTTCTTGGCTGCATCAGTTGAGCAGTGTTCTGCCATACCATTCTGCCCTTCCTCTTCTGTCTCAGAGTCCACCAACCATGGACTGAATACTCTGGAAAGTGAGCCAAAGTAAACCTGCTTTCAATTTTGTGTATCAGATTTTTTTCCCCAGCTACAGTCAAGGGACCAATACTTAAATGAAGTCACATTAAATGGTTGGTTTTGATTCAATCCTATGCCTCCCAACTATATCTTCCGCTGCATGACATTTAGCTCTCCCTCATACACTCACCAACGGAAGTGAAAAGTTTACAATAGGGATCTTCTAGGTGCTGGTGATCAAGTCTGTCAGAATTATCTTATCTGATTTTGTCTGTTAGTTGCAGTCGTCTAGCACCCACACCATCAATGTCCTCTGCCCACAAAACTGCTCCAATACATTTCACCATTCCTCTTTTTGACTGCCACTTTCCAAGGGCTGATAACTTTCTGAAAAATGCTCTAGGTATATTTACACAAATGAAGAATTGAGAATATATTTCACCTCCATTTTGTTCCAAGTGTTATTTACTATTTCTCAGTGAAAAGATCCCTTAACCTTTCTTATTTATTTTCCTGCTGAACTCAGTGCCTGAGGATGACAGACTGAGTCATAACACACTCCATGTGTTCTCCACCTCATGCCAGTTGATTCACACATCAGGCATCCGGGGAAACTGGAAATCTGGAAGAGTTAAAATCCTGATCACAAACACAGATGGGACTTGTGTCAGTACCCATTCCATGCAAAATCAACCTAGGACACTGATCTGGGGACTGTGGAGTGCAACCACTGCCCATGCTGTGCTGTTTCCTCCTTTCCTCTATCATTTCCCACATCACCTGATTTGCAAAAGAGACTGTTAGCCTAATTAGGTTCAGAAAATGTTCTTATAATTTACAGTGCAGCTGCCCCAGGTCTGGTAATCTACATCTTCTTGGGAGGCTGCAAAGAAGGAAAATGACTAAAATCCTTGGGTATGCCTATTTTTGCAGATATAAGAAAGGAACCCTCAGTCATGGAATCTCCTTTAACTACCTAGATATAGGATTTAAGACTAGAAAAGAAATCAGAGGCAAAATTTGTTGAAAGCTTGTGAAACCAAATTTCAAGCAGTTCTGCTTTTCTTTAATATTTAATATCAGTCTTTAGACTCCTATTGAAAATGAGATTATCGCACAGACAGATGATACACATCAACCCTAGGGACTTGGTTTATATCGCAACTGTTAGAAATATAATGGGCTTGAGTTTCTGCCATTCCCGAATTGGGTAAATTTTTTAAATAAAAAGTAAATTCTACTCTGAGCATGTTTTTTAGATTATGCAGAATCCTACACATTGTCCTCAAAAAGTTTACACAGATCTAATACAATTAAAAACATTTAGAAAACCTTTCTGCTACCTTTCCAGTATCCCAGATATCCCAAAGAATGGAGCAAATTTATGTTTTGCATTTGACTTAAAAACATTACAGAGGGGGCCAGGGATTTAACTCAGTGGTTCTGCTGCCTGCCTTGCAAGTGGAAGGTCCCAGGTTCATTCACTGGTAACAACAAAAACAACAAAAAATTACAGAGCAGGGCTGGGGTTCAGTGACACTGCTCCTGCCTCAAAAGCACAAGGTCCTAAATCCAATCCCTGGTACCAAAAAAAAACAAAAAAAACAAAAAAAAAAACAGATCAGAGACTTGATCATAAACAACTGACC
>NW_022900932.1:38663669-38665390 GCF_012274545.1 Fukomys damarensis
AAAAAAAAAAAACAGATCAGAGACTTGATCATAAACAACTGACCTTAGCATTTTCCTCTTGCCCATTTTTAAACTAAACTTAGTAATCTGTTAAAAAATGTAGTTCTAGCAACTCAAATTTACACATCCATTTTTGGGCTGAGTGAAATAAAATATGCTGCTTAGAGCATATTTTAAGTTTCAGCTTAAATCTTTATAAAATTATGAAATAGCATGTAATTTTTGATGAAGGAAATCTGAAATTTACTAGAACTTTAAATGTGGGAATATTTTTGTAAAGGTTTTAAATAGCTAATTAATTTGTCTAGATATTCAAAAGCAATTCATTATTTTCACCAGAAGGATATAAGACATACCATTTCTAGCATCCTCACAATACTGAATTTTAGCTTCCTCTTAAATTTTGTCAGTCTGATGAGTCCAAGCATATATTCCTGAAGGAGACATTTGCCATGTGAATAATGGGTAAATAAAATGTCCAGAATTCCCATATCTGAACGTTTTCCACACACTGGACCTTGGGGTGCTTTGTTTTCCTTTTCTCTCTTCCCCCCTCCCTCTCTTCTACTTCCTCCCTATATCTTCTTCCTTCAAGATTCCCTTTCTAGAGATGACTTTCCATCTCTGAATACAAAATAGAAATTAAAAAGCCTTCCCAGATTATTCCCTCTTTTATGTTAATGCAATAATTTAACAAAAACTTTCTAGAATCACTCTTGTCTGATTAAAAGTTCCAAGGAAAAATCCACTTAGCCCATTTCAAATGAAATATCTACCCAGGATAGAATCAGATGAAATCTAGTGTAACCCCAAGAATGAGGTCATAGGCCAGACATAGCAGTGGGTTGAAGTTCAGGCTCAGCTCATGACTGTTAGCTTCCAGACACTTATTAGTACAGCCTACTGCTGCATGGGTAACCTTGGTCATTGAGGTTGCTGCACATGCGTTTTCAATTTTTTTCCCTAAGGGCTAGAAATACAGTGGATTTTGGGGGATATACAACATCCTCTAGGGTCCCCACATGCCAGAGCCTGCAGTATTGATTATGCCCCAAACATGCTGTAAGCAATGCAGGTTGCAAAGAGTTAAATCCCTCGACTGGCTCACTTTAAGAATCGAGTCTGACTGAAACTATGTGACTCACAGGAGTATCTCACGGGCACTGTGGTAGCACACAGGTTAGCATGACCTCCCAGTAACAGCCACGGCCAAGACCAGAGTAATGGCCTGTGAGGCTGTGGGACCCATATGAGATAATATCCATAGCTTGGAATAACCGCACCCAAATTCCATTCCCACAATTACTGCCTTCACAGCTTGAAGGACAGTGCTCTAATTACAACCATATATTTTGTCTCTCTTGCTTCTAATTTTAAAATATTGTGACTTCTCTTTAAAGCTGTGCCTGCATTGGTTTCCATGGTAATTTCACATGCTGCACATCCGTACATGTACCTTTACCCTGATTGATGAATAATACAGTTCAGAGGAAGAGAAGGGCCAGTGCCTTTTGCCAAAAGAGCATTGGCTGTCCCAGTTCACACTGTTTCTAACTCTGTTTTAAGTTTTTCTTCAACCTTGAGTCTCATACTGGGAAGGTAGGGACTACAGACTTACTGCAGGAGGCTTTGCTCCCCCTACAAGGGTAACACCATCTGCTGAAAAAAAAAAAAACAGACTTTTTTCTTTTCTTGAAGTGTGTATGCATTTTAGGCAGAAC
>NW_022900932.1:38665442-38722413 GCF_012274545.1 Fukomys damarensis
ATACATTATGATGTGTGTGCGTGTGCGTGTGTGTGTGCGTGCAGCCCATAGTGCACTATAAAACTGGCCCTGGTAGGTCCTTCTCTTGCAGCCACTCTGATTCACCTCTGCTGACCTTCGCCTCCTTTATTTTCTTAAACCAAAGGCCTTTTCCTATGTTCTCTTATTATGTTTTGTTTAGGTAACCCGCCCCCATTTTCTCCTACCTTGTAAAGTTTTGCCTGTAAGTTCAGTTTCCATTATCACAAGAAACTGTGCTAGCCAGTGATATAAGGATAGTATTCATACCTTTTATAAAGGTATAGTTTTTTTTATTGTTTGCTTGTTTGTTTTTTTGGTAATGGGATAAAACTTGGGATGTTGCACTTGTGAGGCAGGCAGCAGAACCACTGAGCTAAATCCCTGACCCTAAAGGTATAGTATTTTATTATTGACAAAACAGCAAATTCATAAGTAAGAATTCTTACTTAATTCTTAATTATATTTATAGGTCTGCCCAAATTCAGGCTATTTTCATGGAATAGAAAAACAATCTCTGGAACTGATTATCTTGTGAAACTGTGTTGGAAAAACCTTAAATTGGGTCAGTTCTGCTACTGAAGCCTCTTTGCTGTGTGTAGCCTCAAGGAAGAAGTACAGTGGACCTTTGACTTAGGAACTCAGTTCATTCTTGAGGACTGGTTGTAACTCAAGTTGGTTGTAAGTCAAGACTATTTGTCCCTGAAGAAATAATGGAAATTCTTATAATGTGTTCCAAACCTCCCCAACCACCTTTTAATGAGGGCCAGCTTCTGGCTCTCTTGGTCCCAACCTTTTCAGAAATAAAAACTGAAGTTGTCTGCTTCTATATTTTTTAAACATTTTTCAGGGGTATGCCATGAAATTGTCATTAAGCAAGTGAATGCAACGATTGGCTTTTTCTCTGAGTGAGTCATCTCTGCAAATATCTGTAGCTCTGTAAATTTTTTCAGAATTTGCTTTATTTCAGAAGAACTGTGCTACACTGACTATTGATTCTCCTCTTCCTCTTCAGAAAGCCCCTCAGCTGCCATTCGGTGTTGCTCAGCCAGGAGTTGCTGAAGCTCCTCTGTAGACAGCTCCTCTGCATGTCCCTCCCCCAGGTCCTCGGCATCACCACTACCTGTCAGCCTATGGACACTGCGAAAGGGACAGTGGCATCAACCCCAGGCTCTGTTGAAGGCTCAGACTCCTCAAAGCAACCTTCAAAGTCTCTCTTATGTGTAATTTTGGGCCACATTTTCTTCCAGGCAGATCTCAGTATCCTTAGAGAGACATTGGCCCAGGATTTCTCTGTTAACCTCACACAGGAAAGACCAGCATTCAGGTCATAACTGAAGACCCTAAGTCTTCAGGTACATTAAAGCTTACCTGGTTGTAACCCAAGTTGTTCATACGTGAGGCTGGTTGTAGCCTGAGGGTCCACAGTAGTCTTACTCCTAGGTTAGGTTTCATTTTCGTTCTCTTGATTTCAAATCAGTTTCACTTTTCAATTTCCTTTTCCCATTCAAAAAGGCAATTACCACTTAGAAACCCAGAGAAAGCATCAGCTGGTACATTAAGCCCGCCTCCTACCCCCTCACTATTTAGTCTCTCCAGCACTTACTGCAGGCAGACCAGAAAGATTTCTGCAGAGCAAAAAAAGACCAGACTGGTCTGCATCTTTGTTCAACAGCTAAGAAGCAGAAGAAGCGATGAGGTTAGTGAAATGGGAATGCTTAAACCACTCCTGTTCTGGAATGCAGATTGTAAACTGAGCTTCTTACTGTGCAAGGAGGTTCTTGACTTACACATTCAACATGCCTGTATCCCTGAGGATCTTTAACAGTGGTTTGTTGATTTGATTTTTTTCTTTCTGTGGTTTTTCTGGGTGTGCATACTCAGGATCCTTAAGTTGCCAGAACTGCTCACTGGATGGAGTTCGGTAGAGCGAGAGGGAGACTAGAAAGGGTTAACTCCACACAGGCACAATGTTTGTGATTCAAAACTAGTGTTCTTTGAAAGGACCAAGCCAGAGATTTTTTTTTCTTGTGATTTTTAGAAACATTTATTTTGTCAGACATTGTGGAAGATAGAATCAGTGCACCACATCTGTCTAACTCATGTAGAACTGAAATGTTTGCTTCTTTCAAAGTTGAAAGTGGGAGAAACAGTTTCAACAGATGAACATTTTAATTTTTGTCTTATATGTAAAAAACAAGGTTTAAAACTTTTTTCACTGTGGTGATACCTGTGAACAGTAGAAAAAAATACTTCTGAAAAATATAACTCCTTAAACTGATATAATACTGGTTAGATTTTTTTAGTGAGGGAAAGCCAACCAGTGTTTGCCTAAAGATGATGCAAATGAAGTAGCAAGATATACAAAGAAATTTTTCCAAATGACAGGAATAGTCTATATGTTTAAAGGGGTATAAATATTTTTTTCCTCATTGAGTTTATTGGTACATTTTAGAGATACAGTACAGTTACATTCATCATTGGGATCTTGTACCTTTACATAACAGGTCTTGATTCTCATTTTTTCCCCTTGTCCCTGCCCTCCCATCACATGGGTATAAATATTTTTCAGGACTCATCAAACTGTACCTTAAAATGGGTGTATTTTGTGATATGTAAAGTATAACCTCAGTAAATCTGATTTTTGAAAAAGCATATAGACCTGTTAAGAGTTCTTCATTGTACAGCCTCCAAGGAACAAAGAGAAAAAAACAGTTTTGCAACAATAGAACTATAGGGAAGACTGAAGAGATTGGGCAATTGCCTGGGGATCCTATTAGCTATTCCCTCAGGGAGGTAACAAACACTGACTGCCCACTTTAGCTCCAAGAACTTGTAAAAGCTCTGCAAGGTCATGTTTGGGAATGGGAAAAGTGAAAGGAATTCACTGTAATGTGCCGCAGGTTACCTTTTCTATATAATGGGCCCCTGTCAAGAGTGATGGTAATTGTGTCTGTGTGAGTAAGTTGGCCAGAAAGCCAGACACTACCGAGTGCCTTGGTAGGCAGCCTTCACCAGAAGCTTTACAATGTCTTGTGCTCATGTGTGTATACAGCCACTTATCCCAGAAGGCCTGAGTGGAACCCTCTCAAGTATGCCGGCCTGAATGAAACCCACATCTGCATAGGGACAGAAGCAGGTTGGACTTCTCTTCCCCAGAAGTGCCAAACATTACCAGAAGGGGGAAACATCAGATATCTGCCAGCTATGAGAGTCCTCCAGGATCCCACTGAGAAACCTGCTTTTAGAATTTCTGTTATCAGGTTCCTAGGCCTAAATTATGGGGATTGCAACAGACCAGGTTCTGCCACCATCCTCCCCAAGAGTCCAATTAGAGAGACATGAGTGGTGATGACACAAGAAAGGTGTTTCTTTACTCGGTGTGACCACATGGGGGAGCAGGAAGACTAGCACCTTAATACACAGGGTGTGTTGGTGCTGATGGGAGCTTCAGGTTTATACGGGGGAGGGAACAAAACAAAGAGCAAGAAGTGTACATAGTGAGGAGCCTTGGTCAAGCTGTGGTCTGGGTCATCATTAGCTCAGGCCTGGTTCTCTGAGGTTCTTCAAGGGAAATCATCATTGCTTGGGGGACAATCTGGTTCCCAACATGAGATGATTTCTCCTATTTAGGAGGGCACTCTCACCATGGGGTGATCTGCCTTCAAGACTTACTATACCTGGAATCCTTAAAATAGCTTAGCTGTTCTTATTTTGGTGTCTTCAGTCTTGATGGAAGGTGAGAGAGGGTAGGTGAATTTAGGACTAACTGATCTTGTATTACCAGTTTTCAAACAGACAGTCTTTAATGATTAATATGTCTACGTGCAGACCTTAGCAGAATCTGACTTATAGTTTAAGGTACCAAAGAAAATTGATACAAAATGAAAGCAAAGGTGCCAAGCTTCTGTCATGCTTTTAGTTGCCAAGGAATATCTGTTGGTCCGAGTGAAGAGTCAGTGCTTTTAGCAATGCAGCCTCCGAGTTCCTATTGTATTTGCTCAAAACTGTCTTTCATAACTTGCTTCAAGATTAAATGGAGATTTGTCTATTTCTGTCATAAAGCAGTCGTACCCAACCATGCCCTCCCAAACTTCCCACTTTCCCCTCCCCTTTGAACTTTTTCTTCCTATTTCACATTATCTATTATTCATCTTGATCCTTATTTACACTTTCAGTTTCTCACACCAGAGAAACTATTTGTTAATTACACATGTGTGCCCTATTTATTTCACCTAAGAGTATCGCCTCAATGTACATCCATTTAGCTATAAATGTCTCTAATTTCTCATTCTTTATGGATGAGTAGTACTCCATTTTATATATAAAATATCAAAAACATATTTTTTTTCTAGTCTCCCATTGATGAGCAACTGGGCTGTTTCCAAGTTTTATTTATTACAAACCATGGGTGCATACATATCTTTGCGGTATGATTTTTTTTATTTTTGAGGAAGATATCTAGCAGGGAAATAGCTGGCTCAAATGGGACTTCCAATCCTAGTTCTTTAAGGTATCTCCACACTGATTTCCACAGTGGTTGCATTAGTCTACATTCCCAAGAGCTGTGGAGAAGGGTTTCTTTTTCCTTTGCCAGTACCATGCTGTTTTTATCACAGTGGCTTTGTAGTATAGTATCAAGTTGGAGATTGTAATACCCCCTGTCGTGTCTTTCTTACCTAGAATTGCTTTTGCTATTCTAGGTCTCTTCTTACTCCAAATGAATTTTTTTTCAAGGTCTGTGAAGTATGCTGCTGGAATTTCGATTGGGATTGCATCGAATCTGTATAGCAGTTTTGGAAGTATGGCTATTTTCACTATATTAGTTCTTCCTACCAGGAGCAAAGGATGTCTTTCCATTTTCTGATATCCTCTTCAATCTCTTTCAGAGACTATAGCTTTCAGAGTAGAGGTTTTTGTTTTCTTTCATTAGGTTGATTCCTCAGTATTTCATTTTTTTGCATACTATTGTGAAGGGAGTTTTCTCCAGTTCCTTTTTCAGTGAATCTGTTTGTGTATGTGTATAGGAAAGCTATTGATTTCTGTATGTTTATCTTGTATCCAGCTACTCTACTAAATTTGGTTATTAAGTTGAGAAGATGTTGATTGGAGTTCTTGGGATCCTATATGTAGAATATCATGTCATCTGAAAATAATGAAATGTCTTCTGAATGATGTCTATTAATGTCTAATTATGTCATCTGAAAGTTCTTGTCTATATTTATTCATTTTATTTCTTTCTCTTGTCTAATTGCTGTGGCTAATGTTTCCAAAACTATATTGAACAAGAGTGGTGATAGTGGACATTCTTGTCTTGTTCCTAATTTTAGTGTGAAGGATTTCAGTTTTTGACCATTTTGTCTGATATTGGCTGTTGGTTTTTCATAGATGGCTTTTATCAGGTTGAGGTAGAGACCATCTATTCCAATTTTTTGTAGGGTATTTATCATGAATGCATGTGGGATTTTGTCCAATGCTCTTTCTGCATCTACTGAGATGATTATATGATTTTTGTCCTTGCTTCTATTTGTATAGTGTATCACATTTTTTATTTGCATGTGTTGAACAATCCCTGCATCCCTGAGATGAATCCCAGTTGGTCAGGGTGTACAATCTTCTTGATGATCTTCTGCATTCTATTTCCCAGTATCTTATTAAGGATTTTTGCATCTATGTTCATTAGTGAGATTGGCCTGTAGTTTCTTTTTTCAGTTGGGTCTTTCTCTGCTTCGGGGATCAAGGTGATGCTTTCTCCCAGAAATGAAATTGATTGTTTTTGTTTTTTGGTACTGGGGATTGAACTCAGGACGTTGTGCTTGTGATGCAGGAGGCAGAACCACTGAGCTGCATCCCCAGCCCCCTGAGGATAGCAACTTTTTCTTCTTTTTTTTTTTTTGGCACTGGGGATCAAACGCAGGTCCTTGTGCTTGCAAGGAAGGTGCTGAAACCACTGAGCTAAATCCCAGCCTTCCAGGAATGAAATTGAAAGTATTGCTTCCCTTTCAATTTCACTGAAGAGGGCTGGGGATTTAGCTCAGTGATTCCACCACCTGCCTTGCAAATGCAAGGTACTGAGTTCAATCCCTGGTACCAAAAAAAAAAAATCTATTTCATTGCAGAGTTTACACAATAGTAGCAATAGTTCTTCTCTAAATGTCTTGTAGAATTCAGCAGTGAAGCCATCAAGGCCTGGACTTTCCTTATTTGGTAAGTTTTTAATTATATTTTCAATTTTCTTGATTGATATTGGGTTGTTTAGAATTTTTAGGTCCTCTTTTTTCAACTTTGGTGATTTCATACATATCTAGGAATCTCTCCATTTCTTCTGTGTTTTCCATCTTATTGACATATAGGATCTCAGAGTTGGTATTGATGATCCTCTGGATTTCTGCTGGGTCTGCTGTATTTTCACCTTTTTCATGCCTTATTGTATGGATTTGGGCCTTTTCTATCTTGTTATTGTGTGTGTGTGTGTGTGTGTGTGTGTGTGTGTGTGTTTTGTTTTGTTTGATAAGTTTGGCTGAGGATTTGTCAATTTTGTTTGTTCTTTCAAAGAAGCAACTCTTGGCTTCATTGATTTTTTGTATTGTTCTCTTAGTCTCCATTGCATTGATTTCTGCTCTAATCTTTATAATTTCCTCCCTTGTATGAGCTTTGGATTTGTCCTCCTCTTTTTTTTTAAGAAGTTTGAGATTCAACATCAGGTTGTTTATTTGGGCTCTCTTTGTTTTCCTAACATGAGTGTTCACTGCTATGAATTTCCCTTGTAAGACTGCTTTCATTGTGTCCCAATGATTCTGATATGTTGTATTGACATTGTCATTTACTTGTGGAAACTGTCTCATTACTTCTTGAATTTCCTCTGTGACCCATTGATTTATCCAGAATTGTGTTGTTCAATTTCCATCTGTTTATGAAATTTTTGTGGTTTCTTTTGCTATTGATTTCCAATTTTAGCACACTATGTCCTGATAATATACAATGGATAAATTCAGTTCCTTTGCACTTACTTAAACTTGTTCTACGAGCAAGTATGTGGTCCATTTGAAGAACAATCCTTCATGTGCAGCTGAAAATAATGTGTTTTCTGATTTTGTGGGTTGGAACACTCTGTAAACATCTGTTAAGTTCATTTGTTCAAGAGTTTGATTGAGTTGTAGTATTTCATTGTTTATTTTCTGTCTAGTGGATCTATTTGTGACAGAGAGGTATTGAGGTCCCCACTATTATTGTATTAGTGATAAATTGATTTTTCAGTTCCATTAGTATTAGTTCTATATAATTTGGTGCACGAGTGTTTGGTGCATAAACATTTATGATTGTCAACTCTTCCTCTTGAATTTTTCCCTTTACAAGAATATAGTGTCCTCCTTTGTCCCTCTTAATCAGTATTGGTTTGAATTCCATTTGATAGCTACTCCTGCTTTTTTCAGGTGCCTGTCACATGGATTACTGTTTTCCACCCTTTAACTTTCAGTCTTTGAGTTTCTTTTTTAATTAAATGTGATTCTTTTATGCAGCATATTGTTGGATCTTGCTTCTTGACCCATTCTTCCAGTCTATTTCTTTTTATTGGTGAATTGAGACCATTAGCATTGATGGTTGTAACTGGTATGTACTGACTTATCCTTGTTATTTCCTTTTCCTGTTTTTGGAACCTCCCCCTTTGCATTTAATTTCTTCTCTTGGATAATGGACTCATTCAGTTGGGCTTCCTGGGCCTGTGGTCCTCATTGTCTTTTACTAGGATATTGTTTAAATGCCAGTTTTATATTCATGAAGTTCCTCAGGTACTCTTTGTCATGAAAATATCTTATTTCTCCATCAATTTTAAAAGATAGTTTTGCAGGGTACATCAATCTGGATCGGAGGTTGTTTTCCTTTAGGGCCTGAAATATGCTAGTCCAAGCTGTTCTTGCTTTAGGGTTTGTATTGAGAGGTCTACTGTGATCCTAATGGGCTTTGTTTACTTTCTCTCCCTACATATAGAATTTCGTTCTTCTGTTGGGTTTCTGGAATCTTACTTATTATGTGCCTAGGAGTAGTTTTGTGCTGTTGTTGTTGTTGTTTGCTTTTTGTTTTTTATCATGGCTAGTTGGAGTCCTATATTCCTCACTTATCTGTATGTCAAGTTCTTTTTCGCTTCTTGGGAAGTTTTCTGCCATTACTTCTGTGGACAGGTTTTTTTTTTTTTAAATGTCGTTTGCTCTGTCTTCTGTTTCTTCATTGACTCTAATCAGTTTTATGTTATTCTTCTTTGAATTGTCTAGCAGCTACTGGATTAATTTCTCATGGTCCCTTACTATTTTTAGGAAATGTTTTCAACTGAGCTATTCCAGCTGCCTGCCTAAGAAATGTTTCTTTTCCTTGTCACTAATTGAAATCCTTTCCTCTATATCTGAAATTCTGTCCTCACATTGGCTCATTATGCTGTGAAAACTTTTTTTATTTTTTTGGTACCAGGGGTCAAACTCAGGACCTTGCACTTGTGAGGCAGGCAACAGAACCACTAAGCTAAACCCCCAGCCTTGCTGCATAAACTTTCAATGGTTTTTAATCTCCTGGAAATCTGTTTGCACCTTTTTATGGATTCCTCTTGTTTCCTATGTTGGGATTCCATCATGTTCCTCAGCTCCTCTATTTTTTTTAATCGGTGTCTACTCTACATTTATTAATCAAGTCTTGCCGTATGGACACAATCTCTGTTGTTGTTTTCTGAGAAATTATTTCTGATTTCATTTTTTTTCCAGTTCCTCTTTCATTGCCATTTCAGGTAGTACAGGTGGTTGAGTGTCAGATTGTTCCATCTTGTTGCCCTGTGCAGTTAACTTAGGTAATCTGGAGGTCTGGTTTTGAGACTTGTTTGTGTGTCTTCTCCTTTCAACTGATGCAACCTGCTGTGCCTTTGTTGAGGCAAGTTTTGCTCACACAGTGGTCTTCAATTCTCAGCAAGCCACTGAGGAGCCTTTACTCTGGTGCTCACCAGTACACCAATTCCTGGGTCCAGAATGGTGGCCTTCTGGATCCCTGCACTGTTCTGTTGTCCAGGCAGGGTTCTAGCTGAGGCCCATGCACACTTGGGACTTTATCTAGACATTCCTCTGGCTAAGGCCTGCTCTCCTACCTAGCTGTTGTCTGGGAGGGCTTTTGTTGTGGGCTGTGTGCCCTCATTGGTGGTATCTGGGAAGGCTTGTGGCTAGGGTCTGTGTGCCCTTACCAATGGTATCAGGGTGGGTCTTTGGCTGTTGCTTGCTTGTGTGCCTGTGCCACTCTTTTCCAGGCAGGTCTTTGGTTGGGGCCTATGGGCTCAAGTGCCTAGGGTCAGGCAGGGCCCAGGCTGGACCTGCCTGAAGCTGCTCTGGTCCACACCCTCTCAAAATGTGTTTTGCAGATGCCTTGCATCCTGAACATCCTGAATGCTCTATTGTAATGCAAATTACTAGGCATTGTGAAACCAGATTCAGTAGATCTGAAATGGGAGTGAGGTATTTGAAAAAGGCTAAAGGTACTTGTACATCAAAGTTTGAGAACTTCCAGCATGTAGAAGTGGTATTTAATGTGAGGAGACAAAGCACCGAGTGAATGAAACGTAAAAGGCATGGTCAGGATGTTGACATAAAGCAAAGATTGCCCATTTAATAAGTAGAGTATTTCAGAGCTGGGAAACTGGCATTTGGAAATAATTCTTCAAAAGTGAATATTTTCTTGTGCCTCACAATGTGGTCTAATATCCCCCAGGAAGTTTCCTCATTTGTAACCAGATATCTAACATTCCTATAACCCAGTCAAGTTCATATATAAATGTAACCATTAAAGGGTGCAGTGCTTGGCAGGTGTACATCATGGTGACTTTGTATATTTTCTCCACAGTGAAGTCACCAAGAATTCATTGGAGAGAATCCTTCCACAGCTAAAATGTCACTTCACTTGGAACTTATTCAAGGAAGAGGGCATCTTAAGTCATCTAGAAGACAGAGTGTGTAACCAGATTCATTTGCTAAGCACTGAATTCAAAGCCACAATGTACAACTTGTTGGCCTACCTGAAACATCTACAAGGTCAAAATGAGGCAGCCCTGGAATGCTTACAGCAAGCTGAAGAGTTAATCAAGAAAAAACATGCTGGGAAAGAAGAAATCCGAAGTCTGGTCACCTGGGGAAACTATGCATGGGTCTACTATCACATGGGCCAGCTCTCAGTTGCTCAGACTTATGCTGATAAGGTAAAACAGGTCTGTGCAAAGTTTTCTAATCCTTACAGTATTGAATGTCCTGAGCTTGACTCTGAGGAAGGATGGACACAACTGCAGTGTAGAAGAAATGAAAGGGCGAAGGTGTGCTTTGAGAAGGCTCTGGAAGAGAAACCTGACAGCGCAGAATTCTCCTCTGGACTAGCAATTGCAATGTACCGCCTGGATTATAAGCCATGGAGGCAGTTCCCTGCCAATGCTCTGAGGCAGGCTATTGAGCTGAGTCCAGAGAATCAATATATCAAAGCTCTCTTGGCCCTGAAACTACAGAAAATAAATGAAGCTGAAGCGGTACAACTGATTGAAGAGGCCCTGGTGAAGGCTCCTCACCAAACAGATGTCCTACAAAGTGCAGCCAAATTTTACAGAAAAAAAGGTAATTTAGACAAAGCTATTGAATGCATTCTAAGGGCCTTGGACTCCACTCCAAACAATCGCTACCTCTATTCCCAAATTATACGCTACTACAAGGAAAAAGTAAATCAAGTGCAGAATACAGGAGAATCTGAAGCCCAAGGAGATAGAGAGAAGATTGAAGAACTGAGAGCATTAATTACTGACTATAAAAATAAAGTTGAGAAGATGCCACATTTTCTGAATGCACCCTGTGATCTCACTGAGTTCAGGAAAGCAGAAGAATGCTATCAGAGAGCTTTCAGCAAGGAGCTTCCCAGTGCTGAGAAGCAACAACTTAACACCAGCCATGGCAACATTAAGGAATATGAAAGGAAGTCTGAAGACACTACAGTCAAAAATTACTTAGAAAGTTTTCCTAAAAGCAAAAAATCATCTGAGAGGGATGAGACAAGTTATGTTGCTGAAATATAACACAGCTGTAAATCTGCCTCCAAAAAATGCACCAAATTCTTGCTACCTACAAGCTCAGTGAGGATCTGCTACAAGCTACAGAATGTTATGAAAATAAACTGGACCATCTACTAAAGGACCCCTTCAGGTATAGGCAGTGTGTTCCCGCCAGCTCCCCAGCATCTGAGCCTGAAGGTGGCAGTGAGGAAATGCGCCAGAATGCAGGCAGCTCCACTCCCAGCGAGCTTCCGCATTCCTGACCGGGAACAAAAAGGAAGAAGAGAAGCACAGCATCCAAAGGCCCAGTATGGTGGTTGTGATGGGGAGAAAGCTGGGGAGACAGGAAGCCCCCAACCTGCGGTTGTTAAGCACAGTGTTCTTGTTTGTTGCTTTCAAGTACATTTTTAAATTGTAGTTTTCTCAGGCTTGGGATTTAGCTCAGGGGTTCCACTGCCTGCCTCACAAGCGCAACATCTTGGAATTTGATCCCTGGTTCCCCTCTCCCCACAAAGAGTAGTTTTCTCATGTTCTGTGCATCCCAGCCACACAGCTCTCTGTACAGCTGGTCTTACTGCCAGTCACTAGTAGCTCAAGGCTGCCATACAGCTTATTTTTTCTCATTTTTCACTCATTTGTCATAAAATCCCCATCTGTCCTTCTGTTCAAGGGTAATACATGGCAGTGGCCTTCCAACCAAATCTTCAATCTCTTCTTTTGTCCCATTTCCATCCAGCCTTCTGAGCCTACAGGATTAACTTTTGTGTAACCTTAGAATGGTCTTTACATCTTACTATTGGCTTAAGCTATATCTGTATTGTTTTGTGTTTTCATTTTTGTTTTTTACAATACTGGAGATTGAACCCAGGAACTTAGTACTGAGCTATATCCCCAGCTTTATTTTATTCTTTTTTTTTTTTTTTTGAGACAGGGTCTTATTAAATAGCTAACTTGTACTCCTGCCTCAGCTTCCCATGGTGCTAGGATTACAAGTGTGTACACCCACACATGGCTTTATGTATGGTCTTAATACTAATGCTACAATAAAAATAAAAATTTCAACTCACAGTAGAGTTAATTGTGTAGTTTGTGTGTAGACTAAGACAGTAATATCAATTCTCAACATTTCTTCTACTAAGGATGATGAGTAATTGCCAAGACATTCTGTGCTTTTTTTTTTTTTTTTTTTTTTTTTTTTTTTTTCTGTACTGGGGATCGAACTCAGGACCTTGTACTTGTGAGGCAGGAACTTGTGAGGAACCACTGAGCTAAATCCCCAGCCCCATGCTATTCTTAACTTGTCCATTTTAACTCCCCCATTATGGCTGACCATCTCTCCTAAAACCAGCCTGTCCTTAGCCTACTGAAACTATGACTCAGTCTGCCCCGGTAGCCTCATCTGTGCCCAGTTAGCAGCTGCTGCTATTGAAGAGATTGCTGAGCACCCAAGAGCACCTGAGAAAATGCCTCCCAGGAGCCTGTGAGGGTTACCAATACTAGACTAGCCTCTGGATAAGCACTCACCAAAGCATGTAGGGGCCCCATCAAAACTGCCAGCATCTGACACATTGAGCTTCATTTCATTCAAGTAAACTCTAGGTTTGGATAATAAGGGTCTCAAACTCATTGGAAACAGTCTCCTTGGCCTTTAAGATTTTCCTTTATAGTCTATATTTGATTCATTTATGATTATAATTTCTAGTCATAGGATGTAAACAAGAAAACAAAAGTATATAAATATGATTAGAATTTGAATAATTTCCTCTCAAGTTATTTCGCCCTAGACTGGGGATTAATATAGTTATAATTTCTGAAATGATTCACTGGTTGGTTTAACATCTATCTGGAAATTTGTTCATAGGTTTGTGAGTAGTAGAAAGACTATGACCATAGATGAATTTGTCTCTCTGGATTTAGATATTAAAACCCATACCAAGAACCCACACAAAGCAACCCTGTAGTTCTCCAGATAACATATATATATTTAGCTGCAACAATTTCCAAACACAACTTGCCAGACCTGCTAGGGATTTTTGAGTTCTGCCAAATACCATATTAAAAGGAAAATTAATATGTGATGGTAACTACAATTCGTAATAATTTTTTGAATACTTGAAAACCACAAAAAGGGCCAGTTGAGTTAGCTTAATGGTACCTTGCCTGTCTCAACAAGCACAAGGTCCTGAGTTTGATCCCTAGTACTGCAGAAAAGAAAAAATAAACAAAAAGGAAACTGTGAAAAGAGTTGATTTTTAAAAAAGTGTTCTCACCACAAAAGTGATAGGCATCTGGGCCAGGGATTTGGCTCAGTGATTCCACTTCTTGCCTTGCAAGTGCAAGGTCCCGAGTTCAAGCCTCAGTACCAAAAAAATGGTAGCATCTGAAGTACCGCATATTAAATACATTGATATGGTCATTCCATGATACATACATACATCAAAGCATGAAGCATACTGTAATATATTTACTTATATATAACTTTTACCTGTTCATTAATTTTTAATTAAAAATAGGCTGATGTAAAGGAATGATAGCTTAATAAATAAATTTAGCCTGCAAGCCCAAAACTCTCATGTCAAGTATCCTATACCTATCATTTACATAATAATTCTAATAAGATGGTATATGTAGTGGGACATTTCACTCAACAATACCACAGTTCGTGATTTAAGATATTACGGGACCAAGCATAGTAGTACACACTTGTGACACCAGCTACTTGGGGGAATGAGGAAAGAGGATCACAAGTTTACAGTCAGCTTGGGCAACTTAATAAGCCTCTAACTCAAAATAAAATAAATTTAAATTTAAAATCTAAAAAGGAGGCTGAGGCTGTAGCTCAGAGGGTCAGTGCTTGCCTAGCATCACAAGCCCCTAAGTTTAGTTCCCCAGCAGCCCCCCCAACTCACACCACCCCCAAAGAATGATGGTCAAAAGGAGAAAAAATCCACCAAGACAAATTTCACCACATGTGAAAAACACTGTGCCATCTCAAGGACAGTGGTTGCTAGGTACTAAAATTTTCAGTGACATATACTGGAAACAACTTGTAAATAAGCTTGAGTTTATAAGGTAATGGATTGCACATTTGAGTGTATGGAGCACAACACACCTTTAACTATAGTGTCTCTTTTAATGTTCCCTAGGTTAGGAAACATGGCACAAATTGTCTCCTCTATATATATATAGTCATATAGAAAGGAAAGCACAATTTATAGATTATTTTTCATGATATAATAAACTATCCCAGAGTTTATGACTTATGATAATGATTTTATTTGCTTAAAATTTTGTGTGTGTGCATGTGCACATGTGTGTGTGTGTGTGTGTGTGTGCACACGTGCACACACACCACTGGAGACTGAAACCAGGGTCTTCACATTGAGCTGACCCTCAGCCTTTTATACTATTTTTTAAAATTTTGAGACAGAATCTCACTAACCTGCCCAGGCAGTACTTGAACTTGTGATTCTCCTGCCTCAAACTCCCAAAATGTTCGGCTTACAGGGGTGTTCCAAATGCCAGTCTGTCTGAGAATTCTTGAGTTAAAAAGATGGGCAGCTCACTCAGCCAAATGATTCTTCTGCTAGTTTTACTTAGCATTGTTTTTATGGTCTAGTTGATCTAAAATGGTCTTACTCCCATGTGTTGTGGTTGGTTCTGAATACTGGCTAGGTCTTTTCCTTCACAGAGCTACTCTTCCCCAAGAATGCAAGCTTAGGCTTTTCATATGCCTCACTCTGGTCACTGAATAATAAGAGAGAACTAAAACCACCAGTCTTGTAACCTGAGCTCAGAACTCTCCCAATGTCATTTCTGCCACTTTCTGTCCAAAAAGACACTTGTCAAGGCTAGCTTAGCTTGAAGGAGATACAAAAAAATAGATTCCAACTCTTAATGGAAAAAGTGGTAAGGTAAAAAAGAATATAGTAACAGGAAAAGGAGAAGTTGTACCCATTGTTTCCATCACTTGTAAACAGGCTATCTAGGAGTTAAACATGTACTAGATATGTGACCATAGATTTTTTTTAGCTTCATCCTTAAAAGAGATTTTAGAGATCATCTGGGTTAATTATTCATGTACAATATGGTTCTGGACCACTAGCATCAAGATTACCCAAAAATCTATAAGGGGTGCAAATTCCAGGAACCCACCCCTACTCCTCCTGAATAAAAACTCTGAGGATGGAACCCATGAATCAGGGTTTTAACAAGCCCTATAAGTGATGCATACAAAAGTTTGAGATCTAAAAGACAGTTTTCAAAACTGATTGTACATGAAAATCACCTGAAAGCCTTTTTAAAATATGAATGACTTAGCCATCACTCTAGGAGTCTGATCAAAGTGATCAGAAATGAGGCTTAGGCATTTGTTTGAATAATGAGGAAACTCGGAGCTACAGAGGTTAAATGACTTTTCAAGGTCACACAGCTAGGGAGTAAGAAAGTAACTGGTTCCAGATTTCTCACCAGCAGCCATGAAGTAAAGAATTTCTGTGCTTCTAGAATACAGTTTTTTTCCCTGTTTACACATTTTTGGTTTTTTGAGGCACAAATTCCAAAAGAGCTAAGAGAATGAAACCATGTTCCCTAACTTTTCAAACTTCATTTGCTTTCAGCACCAATTTCAGAGGTTGCACAGTAAGCAGTACATTCCCATTATCTTTGCTATAGATAACACCTCTGTGTGTAGCTGTACTGGTATTGAATGATTACACTGTATTTTAGGAACCTGGAAGTTGCTGTTGTGTATCTCAACCTGTTTAAAATGACTGACCCATTACTCGGGCTGGCATAGTGTCTTATGGGTGGTCTTTTGACATCAGAGGGATGAAAATGCCACCCACATGCCATATTAATGCTATCCTTTTCTAAATATGAGTCCATGATGAGCCATAAATACTCATTACTCATGGACAGACCACCAACTGCTTCATTTTTCTTGACCTCCAATCACCTATCCCCATGCATTGGGCCACTCTGCTTCCTCCCATAAATACTGTTAAACTCTGTTCTTAAGGAATAGTGTTCAGACCAGGTCTCCCTCCACATGGTTGTCTCCAGAATTAACTGTTCCTCTTTTTGAAAAACTCATCTCGTTGATTGACTTATTAGACAGCAAGAAAAACGATCCTAATTTGATAACGTCTTCCTGCTCTATTCACTCTGCTGATTTATGCAGTGAGCCTGCCTATAAAACAGCAGCCCTTTTCTGGGGGTCAGTTTCATTTAATACCCAAGCTACCTTCCAGAGAAGCTTGTGTGTTAGCACAAGGGGCAGATGCACAGTCATGCACTTGGTTCACTGGCACTGATTGCAACTAATTGGGAAAATTGAAAACAGAAAATCAACAGCAAAAATATACCCTTCATATGGGTACTTAGCACCTATTGAGAGGATCAGCAACTAATTGAAAATTGAAAACAGAAAATCAACAGCAAAAATATACCCTTCATATGGGTACTTAGCACCTATTGAGAGGATCAAAAGTATTCTTTCAGAGTGTGCCTTTCCTTCACAACCCAGAAAGTAAAAATGGCATGTGTTAGGGAGGATTCATCCATAGCAACGCAAAGGAAAGGCTCTCTGCTTATCACCAAGGCAACAGGGCGCTATTGTTTATTCACTGGCCAAAGGAGCCAGGGAAGGAAATGAGATCCTGCTCATGTTTGGTTCACTGAAATAGGAATTCTGATGAGGAAGAAAAAATTCACAGGGCACCCTTTTGTGATTTTCAAAGCATTGCACAGACTAGAGATAACATATGTGTGACTGAGATTGATTCTCTTAAAATAATTGGATCAGCTGATTTTCTGTAAAAACTGCTTATTCCCCCAATGTCACAGCAGTCAGTACAAATGAACCTTCCCTACTTCATTGTTTGCTTTTTGCATTCATTTCTTAAGAGTTTCCATAACACAATTTTCCAAACTGAGAAGTTGAAACAACAGAAATGCGTCTCTCATGTTTGGAGACAGATAGCTGAAAACACAGTGCCTGCTCCCTTTGAGACTGAGTAGGATCCTTCTTTGCCTCTCCAGCTGCATCTCTTAATTTCTATTCTCACATTACAGTCTCTCTGTGTGTCTTTATAAACTCTTCCTTGTGCCTCTGGATCTTTTCTCCTCTTATAAAAATGCCATGGCCTGTGTGGCTGAAGGGTTTACGGAGTGAGAAACAACCACGAGAGATTAAGAAACTTAAAGAAGAAGACAAAGATGACAGTAAAATTTACATAGCTGAGGCCAGGTGGAAACTCTTCATCCTGAAGAGACAAAAAGCTTGGCTTGCATCCTCAGCACTTTTATTTATAGTGTACATGAGGAAACCAAAAGGGGATGCTGGATTGGAACAGGGAGAATGCAGGAGACAGTGCTTGATGTTTCTCTGGTGAATGGGTGGGAAGAAACATGGTCCTCTTCTCAGCCAGGCCTTGCTCTACCATGCCCTCTGCTGGAGGAGGTGAGTTAGGCGTGGCCATAGTAATCTACAGCACATGGCTCCCAGCACCAAAATATCAGTCACATGACTTACAGCCCACCCAATAACCTCATTTTAGCTGTATCTGTAAGTTTAAATCAGGTTGCACTCACAGGCACTGGGACCCAGAACTCCAGGGCATCATTTTGGTGAATGCAGTTCAACCCATAACGCCCTCCGGTATATCACAGATAGGGCAGGGCAAAAAGGAGTAGTTGAATCAAAAGCTATCTCTAATCAACTCTCTTTCAGCATGTTGATAACAATGATATGATTCTTTATGAGAAAAAGGAGAAGATGCTGAATATTGAGTTTATTCAGAAAAAGAACTTTATTCCATTCCCACTTTCATTTTGTCAGTAGGAGAATGAAAGTGTAAATATTTTTTCTCTCTTTGAGTTTACTGGCACATTTTGAGTGTACAGTACAGTTACATTCATCATTGGGATCTTGTACCTTTACATGACAGGTCTTGGTTCTCATTTTTCCCCTTGTCCCTGCCCTCACTTCACCCCTCCTCCCTTCCCTATTTACAAATACTTTATTTCCATTTTTTCATTTTCTTGTATTTTTCCCCTTATTACCTTTCCCCTACCCTACTAAATTCCCCTACACCTTTAGCTCTTTTCTTCCTATTTCACATTGTCAATTATATCATTAGGATCTTATGTACCATTATAGTTTTTCACACTAGAGAAACTATTCAGTATTTATACACATGTGACTTAGGAGTATATCCTCAATATGTGTCCATTTTCCTATGAATGAATCTAATTTCTCATTCTTTATGGCTGAGTAATATTCCATTTTATAGAAAAACCACATCTCATTTATCCAGTCTCCAGCTGATGGGCAAATGGGCTGTTTCCAAGTTTCAGCTATTACAAACTGTGCTGCTATAAACATAGGTGCACATATATCACTGTGATATGATTCTTTTAATTCTTTTGGAAAGACACCCAGCAGAGCTATCCTGGGTCAAATGGAACCTCTAGTCCCAGCTCTTTGAGGTATCTCCATATTGATTTCCATAGTGGGTGCACCAGTCTGCAATCCCACCAACAATGGAGAAGGGTTCCTTTCTCCCCACAACCCTGCCAACACTTGTTATTGTTTGATTTCTTGATAGCAGCCATTCTTTGTGGGGTGAGGTGGAATCTCAGTGTTGTTTTCATCCACATCTCTCGAATGACCAGTGATGTGGAACATTTTTCATATATTTACTTGCTGCTTTTGAAAGTTGGAAACAGAAAAGTGAGAGAGGATTCCTGTTAGGGTTTGGGTCTAGATGTCCCCCAAAAGCCTCATGTGGTCATAGGCTATTTTGGAGGTGGCTGAATCTACCCTCTGTGATTGATTCATGGTGGGGCTAGGCCTGAGGGCACTAGAATTAAGGGTGTGAGTGCTCTGCACCCTAAGTAATCTTAATAACATAAGAGGGGCAGAATGATTGTTAAGGTCTCCTGTCTTTGCTATGTTCTGTGGCCAGGACCTCTTGTCCCTCTGCCATGTGCTACCCTGCCTTGGAACCAACCCATTATGGACTGAAACCTCTATACACTGTGAGTGAAGAAACCTTTTCCCTTTAACTTTGAATGCCAGGTATTTTGTCTCAGCAATGTGTGAAAGGTAACTAAGACAGCTTCTAGCTCCACAGTCATTTCTGATCTCTAATATTTGTATTGTTCTTGGAAACATGTGAGCTCTTACAGCAATGAGAGCATTGTGAGAGCACAAAATCTCATGTGGTTTTGATGAGTTTTAGAACTAATCTAAGTTATTACAGACTTATTCTTTTAGCTGGCGTTCTAATCAGTCAAAATGAATTAAATGATATGATACTGATAAACATTTTCCTCAGGTTTCAAAGCCTAGCATTATCTGTTCTGTCTTATAAACACGCAAAAACTAAAGAGGACAGAGGTAGCTCAAACAGAATGCTGTAGTGGGAATATGAAATGCCTATCATTGGGCAATGATGCTGTCCATGTCGGACTTTACATGAGCTCTGTGTTCCTGGAAAAATAATTAGTCAAAAATTACCCTCCCTTTTACCCCACATACACTTTTGAGTCTGGGAAGTTGTTTATTGCAAAGAACTAATGTTTGGTTGGAATATTTGTGTCCTGTTGCCCTACCCTACCAACAAAATCATCATCCTCATCCTCATCATTATCATCACCACCACCATCATCATCATCGAAATGCCAAAGCCAGAGATGATGGAATTATGAGGTGATTAGGTCATGAAGGCTAAACCCTCATGGATGGAATTAGAACCCTTATATGAGGCCTACGTGAGTCTCCTTACCCCTTCTACCAGGTAAAGACCCAGAAACAAGGTGATATCTATGAACTAAGGTGTGGGCACTCACAAAGTATGGAACCTGCTAATACCTTGATCTTGGACTTCCCTGCCTTTACAACTGTGCAAAATTAATGTCTGTCATCTATAAGCTACTCAATTTATGATATTTTTGTTAAGTAACCCAAACAGATTGAGACAGTATCATCTCCCATATTATTTAGATAAGACTGGCAGACGGTCCCCTGGTTTACATAGAACTAGGCCACACTGAGTGCCTCCAAATTGCTATTCTGTGCCTTCTAATGATTAATGAACTATTTTTCCTTACTAATCAAACAAGAGAAAATGCCAGAATGTTTTACCTTGACCAAAATTCCTCCCTGTAGGAAGCCAGCCTAGAAGTTTATCCCTGATTGGGGAAGGGGGAGCCAGATTCAAACTATCTGGGACCCAGAGAAGCCTAATACTTTAGAAGAACTGGAAGTGATGATAGAGAGTTGCATGGAGATTCAGGAGAGATGAAGAGGGATGTCTGGTTATCATCAGGTTCACGCCAACAGTACTTCATTGCTCTTTGGTGACTCGTATTGGGATATGCTTAAGAGGAAAACGTCAGTGATGTTTGCCATTTAAACACAAGCTGGAAATCTACATTTCTGAAGGAACCCACTCAACAGAAGGAGACACCAACAAGCAGAGAAATGACAAAAAGCGAGTGGCAGCCACGATGGAGAACCCCAACCTGCAGGAAATTGTGGAACACTGAGCCTGACTGGTGTCATAGGAGCCACTGACTGTTAATTGTTTGACGGATTTGGTTAAACTCTTTGTAACATGTAAAAGATTCATGTTTAACTGGCAATGCTGCTCTTTTTTTTTTAGATTTGCACAAAGAAGAAGCAAGAAAACATGTGATCTGGGGCTCAAGGAAAATTTATCAGGCGCTCATAATTTACAGATTGCACCCGAATGTGTAGTTTCTTTAAGCAGAATTCAGCTGTAGTTGTTTTTCTCCTTGAAATTGGTTGATGCCCAGCATGCTATTGCACAGCCTGAGGTGGGGGGCTTGCTATCCTCTCCCTTTCACTCAAGGAGAGTTCAACCCAGGCCTCTGTCTCACTCCTGGCTTCCCACACCTCCCCTGAAATTTTGCTTCCCCACAGATTACACAAGTATTGGTGTGCCAAGCAATCCCTCCCCCAAGCAGGCTGACCACAAAGAAAGATACTTCCTGCTTCACTGTTGCCCTTGATGCCCTCACTCCACTCTCCAATCTGTCCTTTCTAGTTATATTTACTCATTCCCAGAAAAAACAACCTAGGATGGAGGTGCAGTTCAGTGTACAATGATTGCTTAGCATGTAAAAGGCTCTGGTTCCATTCCCAGAAACACACACACACACACACACACACACACACACACACACACACATCTTGCAGATCATATGCGAAAGCAATCTCCCAACTTCAGTGTTCCTCCTCTCCCCCATGGTAATATTCCTTCTCCCTGTATTGTAATACCATTTTTTAAATCTAATTGCTGCACTTGGGACCAACCCTTCAACACAAGGAGCCATTGGGAGACATTTTAGATCCAAATCATAACCATGTTTATTTTTCACAGTGGAAATGCTGACGAGGATGGGATTGAGGATAGGCTATAGCAACTTAGATGTCACTTTACATAGGATGGTAATTGAGGACACTGAAATATTTTCTTTAGAATTTAGGGGCTTATTGAGTTCCTAGATTTACCTGGGTAGGACAGAGAACAATTGTAAGAAGATTTGCAAGTGCTTCTGCTAAAGGATAGTATCCTAAAATAGGCTGTGAGAAGGATGAGCCTTGTTGAGGTATGAAAAAAAAAAAGAAAAAAAAGAATTATGACTGAGCCAAGGCCTACTTTGAAAAGATTCTAGAAAGTGAGCCTGAAAACTTTGAATTCAACAATGGGTATGCCATCATTGCCTGTCACTTGGAGAGCTTCAATGAGCAATTAGCAATAAAAGAGGGTTTTTCTTTTTTGCATATAGTAAGGCAAGCCATGAGACTAAATCCAGAAAATGCATACATTAAGGGTATGTTTGCTCTGAAGCTTTAGGGTGTGAAAGAGGAAGCTGAAGAAGAAAACTACATTGAAGTTGCTCTATGCAATACATTCTCTCAGACCTCATTCTTTAAAATTCAGCCACATTTTATTGAATAAAAGCTCTAGGTGAAGTTCTTAAGCACTTGTTAAGGGCCAGGAATTTAGCTCAGTGGAGCCACCTTCTGCCTCATAAGCACAAGGACCCGAGTTTGATACTGGATACAAAAAAACAAAAAACAAAAACCAAAAAAGGCCTTGCTGGCAACACCCACCCACCACTTCTGCCACCCTACATCAGCAGATCGAGCTTTGCTACTAATAACAAATGAAAGCTAGAGGAAAGGGTGCAGAAAATGTCAAAAGATAAGTATAATCAGTCATATCTCATTTTTAATTTGAGGTAGTGTAAAAACCCACCTTTGCAATGTCTCATATGGATATAGCCAGCATTTATACAGGGGGAGGTGGATACCAAAAAGCTGAGCACCTGTACCAGAAAGTATTTGGTCTGCATGATGGTAATAAGAGATCCATTTTCAATAGAGCTATTTTCAGGAATGACATGGAAAATCTGAAGAAAATGTAATTGTCTGCTAATAAAAGGGCTAAACACAAAAATTGCCAAAGGAAGAATTCTCAATGCTTTAGAGAAGTTGGCTACAAGGCAAGTCTGTCAGAATAAATCCGATGTGAAGAGTTTGAATCTTTTTGAGTGTGCTCACAAAATGAAAGGAAGGAAAGAATGAAGCCTTGTTGTCCTATGAGATAGCCTTAGACGGGCAGCTGACCTCAACCTTATTGTCTGAAATGTTAAATGTTACTTTTATCTAAATCTATACATCACACAAACCTTCCCTGCTTGGTACCTTTAGAAAAGCATGACAAGAAACAACACAAATCGGTTTGATGTGCACTTAACTAACCTCTTTTGGCTAATGAACACCTTCCGTTCATGTAGTTATTGACAGGGACATCATTTCTCCATCTTACCCCTTTGCCCTTTTGCCACTCTTTATTTGTCATGAATTGGGCACCTGTTATTGTAGACAGCCAAGTTAGATAGAAATATAGTAGGTGATCAGACAGGGCTGAGCCTTCAAGGAACTCAAGACCAAAGGTGAAAACACACTACAACTGTGACCAGAGACACATGAGTTGGGGGCCAAGCCTCAAGATGATGACAAAAGGATCAGGCCTACATACTTCCCAAGGGATAAGTGATAACACCTGGTCTGGTAAAGTCTAGATAGGCTACCGCTGCCTCAGTGAGACCGCCAAATCCCTTGCCTACATGACATGTTCTTTTTTCTTTCTTTGTACTCCTTGCTGTGTGGCTTGCTTCCCTGTCAGGTCACTATTACCTAAGCAACTATACTTGTAACCTTACTGGTCAATCATAGCTGGAACCCACATCGTACTCATGTATGTTTTGTTCTATAAACTTACCCTGTAAAATGGGGTCTCCAGCCACTCATTTGGGACCTCTTCTGCCTCTCTTAGACAGAAACTCTTTCCCTCAAAATTCTTCCTACTTATTTATTTGTTTGTTTGATACAGGGTCTCACAATGTAGTTCAGGCTGGATTTGAACTCACTATGTAGCTCAGGCTGGCTTCAAACTCACAGTGATTCTTCTGCCTCTGCCTCCTGAGTATTGGGATTACAGTTATGTGCCACCATGCCTGGCCTTCAATAAATTCTTACTACTCAACCCCCATTGTTCCTAGAATTCATTTTTCTTTTAAAGAATAAGAGCTTGGCATTTCAGACATCTAACCAGTTGGGCAATATAATATTTTCATATTTCACCTCCTTTATCACTCATTTGATAGAGGGATGGGTACAGAAAACATCAAATCAGACTTTTTCCCCTTTGAGATGGGGAGACTGGAACTAATAGCTTCTGTCCTTGGTCTACCAGGTCAACTGTGCAACGGAGACCTACTCAGGCATCTTTTTCATATGGACAAGTATATTGGCACATAAAAAAGCTACAAACAAAGCACATAACAGAAAGGGAGATATGTGTTCATTGACTGTAGCATTTTAGCTCCATTTTCATTTTCCGAAGCCCACTTTTCTCCCTACTTTCAGGCCATTGTTGTAAATATTAACAAATTCAACTTCTTTAAGGTATTAACATGTATTTGCATGCCAAACAGTTCTGAAATATTCATACATACTAGACAGTCATTCTGACCTAACAGAACATGACAAAAGAGAAAGTTATAAAAGACACTTTACTGAGATGTACCAGTAGTGCAAGGTAGAGTGTATTGTAACTCTCCTCTTTTTCTGTACCTAAAAGTTTTAGTAATCATAATAAAATTAACTGAGATAACAAATTCTTGGGAGTGTGGTTGTTGTTGTTGTTATTTAAAGCTATGAGTTTGTATACCTGAGGTGGGAAGTTGGAAAACTAAAATTGCTCATACAGAAATCAGAGGTCCAAAGTTAGAGGAAGCTATAAGAATTTAAACTTTTACCTACAAAAAATAGAAACATCAGCAAAGCATTTGACCCTACATGAATTGCACAGCATTGGAGAATACAGAGAAATTTCACAAACATTTAAAGTCTGGGAATGGGGATGGCATATTCTGTGTTGCTGGTGTAGGTAAAGCATAAATAGTTAATTTTGGTGGAGATGTATTAGATTTATTCAAAGTCGTGTTACTGTTGCATGCATACCAATTTTAAGGAGCTCACCTGAACTCTCCTTGGATTCCTTACTTACTTCCATTTCAGACTGCCTTTCAATGGACCAATTTGACTTTCCTCCTCAAACGCAGTTACATGTGAAATTTAAAGTCAGAGATCTGGTGATTAGAGAATGTAAAGGCAACCTCCCTCTAACTAGACAACTAGGCAACTCTGAGCTTCTTGCTTTGGCTCAGTAACATAATTCCTCAACTACCTCTATTCAATAGGGCTGTTAAGCCCAGTGTGGTGGTGCATGCCTGTAATCCCAGCCTTTGGGAGGCTGAGGTAGGGGGATTGCTGTAAATTCGAGACCAGCCTGGACTACATAGTGAGTTCCAGGGCACTCTGAACTACATAGTGAGACCCTGTCTCAAAAACAAAAACAAAAAAATTCAATGTGGCTGTTGATCCAAGCATTGGCCCATCTATGCATACAGAAACAAAAAGATATATTCTTCCCTTTGTTTAAAAGTTGCTTAGCAAGTTTATGGAAGTTACACTGCATCATCTCACACTGCAACCTTCCCAGCACCCCGCTTCAGGAAACCAAAACTGAGTTCCTTCATGAACAGCAGCACCTGTCAGGCACAAGGGAGTAGTGATTCTGAGGTTATATACGTTTTTGTATGCATTTGCATGCTTAGTGATGACAGCATCAATTTTCAATACAAAATTTTTTTTCTTATAATACAAACAGGAACTTAAAGTTTCATTGATTGTGTTGACATTGAGGCAACATATTGGTGCTTTTCGCAAAGATGAGGAAGGAATGAAAATAGTATGGTGGCTACTGAAAATAGTATGTGGCCTAGCACAGAAATAACTCTAAAGAAATCTTCCCTGGTAAGTTCATTGCAAACTCTGGCTACATTTCTACATATAAATTTGTATGTACCAGGCTTCATAAGGCTTTGGCTACTAAATAAAAAAGATCACATTTTGTGCTTTAGGCCAAATTATGATAGCTTTAGCCCAAATGGCATTCTAGAAAGCTTACCCCAACTGTCCCAAAGGTAGCAAAAAAGTTTTTTTTACAAGAATGTTCTGTAGATATTTGTCACCTTGGCCCACTCAGCTCCTCTACCTGCCAACTCTGCTCTCTTCTGTTGATGGACCTCATAAGCTTAGAAACTAAAAATACTCAATGATGATCTTAGATGGCTACAGAAAATACATACTTATTTGATATTTCTTTAAGACGTATTTACCAAGTTCTGAATTTATGGAAAATAAACATACTGCCAAAAAATCAATGAAGATGTATTACACACAAAAAAATTAGATTAGGAAGCTGAGATGTTGATGAGAGAAAAAAGAACTAGCCCTGAGACACCAGATAATTTGTGTAAGCTGACTGTTCAAGCCCTCACCTGGAGTTAGCTATAACTCAGGTTAGAGTTGCTAAGGATAGAGGGGTAACTTTGGAGGAATCTAAAATGGATAGATATGGGTCAGAGTATTACTTCACAGTGGCGGGGGGCGGGTGTGAAATAGAGATTGAACCCAGGACCTTTGAACTGATCTATGTCCTGAGATCTTTTTAATTTTGTACTTTAAAACAAGGTCTCACTAAGTTTCTAAGTTGCTTGGGATGGGCTCAAACTTGCAGCCCTCTTGTCCCAGTATCCCAGAAGGGTTGTAATTATCAGTACATGCCACCACATCCACCTCAGAGCATCACTTTAAGTATACACACCCACACATACATGCACACACAAAACTCTAACACACACAATTGCACACTTCCTGTCACAAATCCTATGTCAATTCCTTTCTCTGGACAGTTTTGACTCCTCAGCCTCTTCCAGGGAAAATGGCAAATGAAATAATTTTTTTGTCTTGGTCCATTTTCTATTGCTGGTTATACCACAGATGGGATATTTTATTTTAAAAGAGATTTCTTTAGCTTGCATTTTGTGAGCCTGCACAGTCCAAGAGCATGACATCAGCATCTAGACAGGGCCTTCTTGTTCAGTATATGTGCAGAGCATAACATATTGCACAGTTCTTGAGGAATGGTATCAGTGGCCATCAGACCCAGTATTCTGATTCCTTTGCTAACCATTTAATCCATGAATGCTAATTACTTCCTAGTTGTCAACACTACTGTCTTGGGGACCAAGTTTCCAAGACATGAACATGGTTCAACATATCTAAAATATAGCCCTACTTTAATACAAAATAAACATTCTATCACCTTCAGAGTAAAGAAGAAAAAACTTGATGTCTTGCCCAAACTTCAGCCCCAAAATGTTTCTCAAGTGCCTGTGTAAGCAGTACTTGAAAACAGGACACTGGCCTAAGGAATTTATTGACCACAGGTCCAATCCACCCTTCTAGGCTCAACATTTGCTAGGATGGGCTGCTAAGTTGGCCTATTCTTTTGGGTGTTGATTGAGTCTCCTACATGGATCTTTCAACCAGGGGAGTAGATGGCCATGAGAAGTCAAGAAGTCAGGGTTGCTCCCAGTCTCAGGAACCAGGGCGTTGAGCTGAGTTCTGAAAGATGCTGTGTCACAGTTATGGTTGTCCAGGAAAAAAAAAAAAAAGAAAGGAGAAATAAAGAAAAAACAAAACTTCATATGTGTTGTCATTAAGGTTTGCCAGGAAAAAAAAAAAAAAGAAAGGAGAAATAAAGAAAAAACAAAACTTCATGAAACAGCTGAAAAGGGGAGATTAGTGAAGAGGCTACAGAGAACATCTTGTGGACAACAGATAATGTTTTTCAAGGCGGTCTTGCAAAGGGTTGCCTAGACAGAAGTGCCTGTGCTTTCAAATGTTATCATCTGTTACTTTTGAGCAAATTCTCCCTAAATGTAAACTTTCTTGGACACAAGCACATAGTTTTTTTTGAGATTTTACAAAGGAGATGGGCATCAGGATATATAGATAAAAAGAATGGCAGAGCAAGTGACACTCTGGTCTCCTACAGAGCAGAGGTGCATATTCCTGACATACAGCCAAAGGATTCTGTGCCCAGAAAATGTAGCCAGTTTCTTTTATTTCCCCCCTCATTGAGTTTACTGGTACTTTTAAAGTATACAGTATAGTTAGCATTCATCATTGGGATCTTGCACCTTTACATGACAAGTCTTGGTTCTCGTTTTTTCCCCTTACCCCTGCCCTTCCTCCACCTGATACGATGTGTGTGTGGTGTCTCCTAAGTCATCTGCTTCTTACATAAATGTGAATAGAGGAATCCCAACCCTCTCCCAGTGTGGGCCTGTCTCCAGAGTTTCTGTTGTCCCATATATAGCCACTGTAGAACTGTTCGCATTTATATTTTAAATTAAAATTTAAAATGTTTAAAGTTTCTCAGATGTACTAGTTATATTTCACGGCTACATAACCTGTAGCTAATGTCTCCTACATTAGGAAGCACAGAATTAGAACACTTCCAACACTGCAAAAATCCTTTCAAAATGAATGTAGAATATTTAACATAAACCCTGGCCTCACCCACTACATGTCAGCAAAACTCCTATTTCCCATCAAGAGTGACAATCAAGAACGTTTGCAGTTATTTCCAAAACTGAGCATCAAACTATGCCTTTAAAATGGGTGTATTTAAGGGTCAGGGATTTAGCTCAGTGGTTCTGCCACCTGCCTCACAAGCACAAGGTCCTGAGTTTGATCCCTGGTACCAAAAACTAAAAATAAAATAAAATGGGTGCATTTTATGGTATGGAAAGTATAATCTCAGTAAATTTGATTTTTAAAAATGCACAGAGATCTGTTAATACTTCACTATTAGTGCAGTCTCTAGAAGAGCTAAGGGAAAAAAGACACCTTTAGACCTATAGAGAAGGACAGAGGGGCCAGTCAATTCCTGGGTATCCTATTAGCTAATACTTGAGGAAGGTAATGAATACTAGTTGTCTCACTTCAGCCCCAAGAACTTGCAAAAACTCTGCAAGGTCATGTTTAGGGATGGGATAAGTGAAAGGAACTCTCTGTAATGTGCCTCAGGTTACCTTTTCTACATAACGGGCTCCTGGTCAAGAATGATGGCAACTGTATCTGCATGAGTAGGTTGACCAGAAGGCCAGAACATACCCCATGCCTTGGTAGGCAGCCTTCACCAGAGGCTTTACAATGTCTTGCACTCAGGTGTGTCTAGAGCCACTTATCCCAGGAGGCCTGAGGGGAACCCTCTGAAATATGCTGGCCTGAATGAAGCCCACATCAAGGTGCTGTGTAAAGGGCCATGGACTTAGCTCAGTGGTTCTACCACCTGCCTCACAAGTGCGAAGTCCCAAGTTCAATCCCTGGTAGAAAAAAAAAAAATGATGCTGTGTAGGGACAGAGGCAGGTTGGACTTCCGTTCCCCAGAAGTGCCAAACATTACCAGAGGAGGAAAATCATCAGATGTCTGCCAATGAGGACAGTCCTCCAAGATCCCACTGAGTAATCTGCTTTTAGAATTTCTGTTATCAGGAAGGAAGCAAGGACCCCAGAGGAGGTCTCTCCAGCTGCCTGCTTGGGCCCACCCGGCAGGTCCACGACCTCCCTGACTGTGCACCACCAGATCCAGTAAGGAAGGTAGCCACACAGGTGCCCTTGAAACACCCCCATGACCTGCCCCCTCCCCGCAGTTCTCAAACATCCTGATTGGGCCAGTCCTTGGACCCACTCTGCAGAGGCATAGGTGGTCATGGAGGATATTTTTCTGAGATTGCAACTTTAAACATCTTTAAGGAAAGGGCAGGGGAAACCTGTAATAGAACTGTGTGGAGGTCAACGCTGTGGGTTGGAAAACGCAATTTAGGCCTTGTGGACTGAGGTCAGTCTGAGTTGCATGGACTTGCCATTGGCTAGCTGAGATCAGGGGATTCAGTTCTGCACATGGCTGTAAACGTGGTATAATATGACAACAGAGACATAGTCTGAAAGAGGCCCTTCAAATTCTTTTGTTTTCTTTTCCTCATTCCACCCAAAATTTCTTTCTTTTTTCTGTCCTCTCTCTCCAACTCAGTCTCTTGCTCCACCATATTATCCCTCATCTCCCTTTTTATTCCTGCTTCTGCCCTAACTCAGACTTCTTCTTTTATTTTTTTATTTTTTTCATTGTGTTCTTTTCTCCTGTCATTTTACCTCACTCATGGCTCCAAAGCTTCAAGGGAAGGTGAACCCCTGTTACAGTTAAAGGGATATATTCTCATCCTTATTCCTGCACTCTGTCTATCCCCTCTGAAGTTAATAGCTTCGTAAAGATAGGAAGGTCATTCTACATCCTCTGGCTTCACTTCAAACCTTCTCCACTTCTTCCACTTATCTACACCTCTCATCTTAACTCAGTTTAACCCCCCCATGCTAAATGGTAAAGATGCTATACTGAAAAGCATATTCACTGCAAACATATTTTGGGCTGCTTCTTGATATTAATTTAATTCATATGGTTTAAAAGTGATAGATGAATGACTACCACAACTGGTCAATTTGCAAGCTGTGCGTGAACCTATTGGGCTGCTAAATATATCAATTAGGATTAAGGATTGTGATTGATTCAATAAGTTGCTTTCTCTGATATTATGAAAATGAGGATGCCCATGAGTCATTAGAGACTCAAAAGCTAAAACACAACTACATCAGGAAGATTTAAGTAATAACCCAGAAATTAAAACAAGGACAACCCAACAACAAAAATAAAAATGAGAAAACACTTCAGCAAGATACAAAGACAGACTTCCAGTTCAACAATGGCAAACAGTAGGGCAAATGAGGATGAAAAGTCTGATAGTGAACCAGCAGGACACCCTGGACCCATAGCACAGGAGGTAACAAAACAGATCAATCAGGCTCTAGAAAAATTCAAATCAGAAATAATTTCCCAGTTAACCATAGAGATGATGAGAAAAATGGAAGTCATGATTTGAGACTCAAAAACAGAAACTGACAAAAAAAAAAAAAAAAGATGAACTCAAGACCATGATAAAAGCCATGAAGACTCAGCATAAGAAAGAAATGGAAACAATGAATGCCCGACAGAGGAAAGCAATGGAATCCATTAAACAGATTCAAACAGATATACAGGAGATTAAATACTCTATTTAAAGTGTACGCAACAGAATAAAAGATTGCAAAGATAGAATTTCAGATATAGAAGATAGGATCACTGTCAGTGACTGTGAAGAAAGAGGTCTCTCAAAAACAGCAAGGGATCATGAGAAATCGATCCAACAACTTCTAGACGATGCAAAGAAAAATAACATAAGACTGATAGGAATCCATGAAATAGCAGGAGAAAACACAAATGACTTAAAAAAGCTCTTCACAGAATTAAGGACAGAAAATTTCTCAAGCAGAAGGGAAGAATTAGACATACAGATAAGTGAGGCATATAGAACTCCAACTAGCCATGATCAAAAAAATTCTACACCTAGACATATAATAAGCAAGATCCCAGAAATCCAATAGAAGAACAAAGTACTACAAGCAGTAAGAGAAAAGAAACAAATCACATGCAAAGGAAAGCCCATTAGAATCACAGCAGATGTTTCAACACAAACCCTTAGGTGAAGGAGAGCCTGGAGTGAGGTATTTCAAGTCCTAAAAGAAAACAACCTCCAACCTAGACTGATGTATCCTGCAAAACTCTCTTTCAAAATAGGTGAGGAAATAAGATACTTCCACATCAAAGAACACCTGAGAAACTTTATGAACACCAACCAGCACTACAAGGAATTCTAAACAATATCCTAGAAAAGGACAATGAAGGTCACAATACCATGATCTCCAACAGACCAAATCAAACAGGCAAGGCAAAACACTAAAAGGAAAGGGGAGAAAAAGTAAAAAGAGTCAACAAAAGGACAATAACATGAGAATAATAAGTCACAACATATCAGTTATAACCATCAATGTTAATGGCCTCAATTCAACAATCAAGAGAAATAGATTGGCAGACTGGATTAAGAAGCAAAATCCAACAATATGTTGTATACAAGATACACACCTACTGCAAAAGAAAGCCCATAGACTGAAAGTGAAAGGATGAAAAACAATTCTCCATGGGTCGGGAGCCCAGAAAAAGCAGGGGTAGCAATCTTATTGGCAGACAAAGTAAATTTCAAACCAAAACTCATTAAGAGAGACAAAGAAGGCCACTACATCCTTGTAAAGGGAACAATTCAAGAGGAAGAGATGACAATCATAAACATATATGCACCAAATATAAATGCCCCCAACTATATAAAACAAATATTAAGTAACATGAAAAAACAAATAAGCACTAATACAATTGTAGTGGGGGATTTTAATACCCCACTATCACAAATAGACAGATTATCTAGGCAGAAAAATCAACAATGAAATAATAGAACTGAACCAAGCTTTGGAACACACAGACTTAATAGATGTCTACAGAGTATTCCACTCCCAAAAATCAGAATATACATTCTTTTCGGCTGCACATGAATCATTCTCCAAGACAGACCACATATTGGCTCACAGAACAGGTCTGAATAAATGCAAAAGAATTCAAGTCATCCCCTGTATATTATCAGATCATAGTGCAATCAAACTGGAGATCAATAGCACAAGAAACTGTAGGAAGTTCAAAGCACATGGAAACTGAACAACACTCTCCTAAACAATCAACGGATTACAGAGGAAATTAAAGAAGAAATTAGACAGTTTTTACAAATAAATGAAAATGCCAATACAATATACAGTAATCTATGGGACACAATGAAAGCAGTTCTAAGGGGAAAATTTATAACACTGAATGCCCACACTAGGAAAACAGAGTGGGCTCAAATAAATAACCTAATGATGAATCTTAGAGTCCTAGAAAAACAAGAGCAACAAAAACCCAAAGCTCGAACAAGAGAGGAAATTATAAAGATCCGAGCAGATATCAATGCAATGGAAACCAAGAAAATGATACAAAAAATAAATGAAACGAAGAGCTGGTTTTTTGAAAGAATAAATAAAATTGACAAACCCTTAGCTAATCTTATCAAAAAAAGGAAAGAAAAGGCTCAGATCCATGAAATCAGGGATGAAAAAGGTGAAGTCACAACAGATCCCACAGAAATCCAGAGGATCATTAATACCTACTTGGAGAACCTGTACGCCAATAAAATGGAAAACAGAAGAAATGGACAGATTTTTAGATACTTATGAATTACCAAAGTTGAACAAAGAAGATAAAAACATTTTAAACACCCCAATTACAGTCAGTGAAATGGAAAGTGTAATTAAAAATTTACCAATAAAGAAAAGCCCAGACCCTGATGGATTTCACTGCTGAATTTTACCAGACATTTAGAGAAGAACTACTGCCATTACTCCTCACACTTTTCAATGAAATTGAAAGGGAAGCTATACTTCCAAATTCATTCCTGGAAACAAGTATCACTTGGATTCCCAAACCAGGGAAAGACACAACTAAAAAAGAAAACTACAGGCCAATCTCCTTAATCAATATAGATGCAAAAAATCTTTAATAATATACTAGCAAACAGAATACAAAGGATTATCAAGAAGATCATACATCCTGACCAAGTCAGATTCATTCCAGGGATGCAAGGGTGGTTCAACATAGGTAAGTCAATAAGTGTAATATACTATATTAACAAAATCAAGGACAAAAACCATATGATCCTCTCAATAGATGCAGAAAAAGCATTTGATAAAATTCAACACCCATTCATGATAAAAACCCTGCAAAAATTTGGAATAGATAGTCTATACCTCAACTTAATAAAGGCTATTTATGAAAAACCAACAGCCAACATCATATTAAATGGCCAAAAACTGAAAAGCTTCATGTTAAAATCAGGAACAAGACAAGGATGCCCACTATCACCACTGCTCTTGGATATAGTTCTGGAAACATTAGCCACAGCAATCAGACAAGAGAAAGAAATTAAAGTAATAAAGATAGGAAAGGAAGAAGTTAAACTGTCATTATTTGCTGATGATATGATACTCTACATTGAAGACACAAAAAACTCCACCAAAAGACTTCTAGATTTAATTGACAGATTCAATAGAGTAGCTTGATACAAGGTGAACATCTAAAAATCAATATCCTTCTTATACACAAATAACAGACTCATTGAACAAGAAATAAGGGAAAAATTCTTTTTACATTAGTACCCAAAATTGAAGTATCTGGGAATCAATCTAACTAAAGAAACAAAAGACCTCTACACTGAAAATCGTAGCACTCTGAAAAAGAAATTGAAGAGGATATAAAAAAATGGAAAGATATCCCCTGCTCCTTGGTAGGAAGAATCAACATAGTGAAAATGGCCATACTACCAAAACTGCTATACAGATTCAATGCAATGCCAATTGAAATTCCAACACTATATTTCACAGAATTAGAAAGAAGAATCCAAAAATTCATTTGGAATCATAAGAGACCTAGAATAGCAAAAGCCAACCTAGGTAACATACACATGGCAGCACGTATAACAAGCCACTGTGATAAAAACAGCATGGTACTGGCAAAGAAACAGGCCTGAGGATCAGTGGAACAGACTGGAAGATACAAAAACAAATCCAGATGTACTCAGCTACCTCATCTTTGACAAAGGAGCTGACCATCCTCAGTGGAGGAAAGATAGCCTCTTTAATAAATGGTGTTGGAAAAACTGGATTTCAACCTGCCACAGATTAAAACTGGACTCTTATCTTTCACCATGCACTAAATTAAAATCCAAATGTATTAAAGATCTAAATATTAAAACAGAAACATTAAAGTTGCTGGAAGGTAAGTTAGGCAGAACTCTGGAAGACATTGGCATAGGAAAAGACTTTATGAACAAATCCTCAGTAGTACGGGAACTAGCAGAAAGAATCAACAACTGGGATCTCATCTTATTAAAAACTTCTGCACTGCAAAAAAAAAATTTTACTTTATTGGTTCTTCATACCCAGGAACGAGGCATGTCTTTCCATTTTCTTATATCCTTTGCAATCTCTTTTTTTTTTCATAGTGCTATAGTTTTCAAAGTAGAGGTCTTTTATTTCCTTCATTAGATTGATTCCTAGATATTTCATTTTTTGGATGCTACTGTCCAAGGAATTGCTTCCCGAATTTCTCTCTCAGTCATTCTATATTTGTGTACAAGAAGACTATTTATTTTTTTAGTGTTGATCTTGTATCCAGATACTCTACTAAATCTGTCAATTAAGTCTATAAGTCTTTTGACAGAGTTTTTGGGTCTTCTATGTAAAGTATCATGTCAGCAAATAATGATATTTTAACTTCTTCCTTGTCTATCTTTATTTCTTTTTCTTGTCTAACTACTGTACTAATATTTCCAACACTATATTGAACAGGAGTGGTGATAGTGGACATCCTTGTCTTGTTCCTGATTTTAGCATGAAAGGTTTCATTTTTTGATCATTTAGTATGATATTGGTTGTTGTTTTGTCATAATTAGCCTTTATCAAGTTGAGATAAAGACCATCTATTCTAATTTTTTGTTGGGTTTTTATCATGAATGCAGGGTGGACTTTGTCAAACACATTTTCTTCATCTACTGAGATGATTATATGGTTTTTGTCCTTGACTCTGTTACTATAGTGTATTACATTTATTCATTTTCATATGTGGAACCATCCTTGCATCCCTGGGATGAATCCCACTTAGTCAGGGAATATGATCTTCTTCAAGACCCTCTGTATTCTCTTTGTCATTATCTTATTAAGGATTTTTGCATCTATGTTCATTAGAGAGATTGGCCTGTAGTTCTCTTTTTTGTTTGAGTAATGCTTGATTCCAATAATGCTTGAATCCAGTAATGCTTGATTCCAGTAATGAAGTAATACTTGATTAATTGAAATAATTGAATTAATTGAAGTAATGATTGAGTAATGCTTGATTCCAGGAATAAATTTGGGTGTATCGCTCACCTTTCAATTTCATTAAAGCATTTGAGAAGTACTGGCATTAGCTATTTTCTAAATTTCTTGTAGAATTTAACAGTGAAGCCATCAGGACCTGCGCTTTTCTTTGTTGTAAATTTTTAATTGCATTTTAATCTCACTGATTGAATTTGAAGTATTTAGAATTTTAATATCTTCTTCATTTGACTTTAGTAAGTCACATGTACCTAGGAATCTGTCAGTTTCTTCTGTGTTTTCCATCTTATTGGCATGTACATTCTTGAAGTAGGTATTAATGAGCCTCTGGATTTCTGTTGGATCAATTTTGGGTTTGTCTTGCTCTCCTTTTTTTAGGAGCTTGAAATGATCTAAAGTTTAAGGTACCAAAGAAGATACATAAACAATGAAAGCAAAGATGCCAAGCTTCTGTCTTTTAGTTACCAAGCAATTTTTGTAAGTACAAGTGAAGAATCAGTGCTTTTAGCAAAGCAGCCTTCAAGTCTCTGTTACATTTGCTCTCATATTGTCTCTCATTACTAAGAGATTAAATAGGTATTTGTCCATTTCAATCATAAAGTTGTCTTACAAAGTCATGCATTTTTATTTTTGTAGCACTTTCTGGTTTATCTATATGGAAAGGATAATGGGAGTTACCAGAGATCCTGGCAGTGTTCCTGGCCTCTTGCAGACCAGTAGGATGCCCAAGAAATAGTAAAGTGGGAATTAAAAGAAACACAGAGACTTGAGAGAAATTGAGTCTTGGGCTAATCTAAACTACTCTGGGAAGCAAAGACAAAGAACTCCCAGGACATCCAATGTTTATTCATTAAGAAATGTAGGAAGAAGGGAAACTGGGCAGACCTCAAGACACCTGCTTCTAACAACTATTGAGCATGCCAGTCTGTAGAATGAATGCAAAAGTGTATTTTTGCTGAAGAGAACAAACAGTTAATTCAGAAGGGGAAAATTTAGCTAGAATCAGTTGATCTTAACTGGGAGTGAACTCAGCCAAGCTCTGCTACTCCCAATGTAACACAGCTGAATTATGGAGAGGCAAGAAGCTTCTGCCACTGTAGCCTGCTAATACTGGGCAGAGGTGTCTGCTACACCCATCAGGCAGCCTAACAACTCTAAAATAAATGGGAGCTAGGAGCAGGGAACAGACTTGGAGTTTAGTGAGAGTGAAATAGCAAACTTCTATTTGATTTATATGGCTTGTATTTGCTAATCTGGGAGAATAGAAGCACACCAGAAGCCATGGGAAAAGAGCAGTAAGTTTAATTATGCTAGCAGGTCAGTCTGTGTTCACAGACAGGAGAATGGCCCCATCCCACACTTGAACAAAGAAGATATGCCTTCTAGGAGGGGGCATTTCAAATGAGGCCACTTTGGTATACAATCATTGGTTAGAGAAACTGAACATGCATTAACAAGTGGGCTTAGTCATTATATTGGCTTGTACATAATACTGGTAACATGCTTATTGGGTGATTTAAGGTATGAAGTCTATCTCATTACATTCTGGTAAAATGACAAAACTCTTCTGGAGACAAAGACATTCCTGTGATGTGGAGGTTGGCTCAGACATATCCAGGTATGTGAGGCAGGGTAGGCCTAGATATGTTGAACAAAGAAAAATTTCAAGTAGGAAGTTTCCCACAGTAAGTCCAGCTTGAATAACAAGAGCAAAATTTCCTTGCAAAATTCCCTTTCAAGAGTGCCTACAGGGGAGCACACTCTAATTTTTTCAGGCTTAATCTTCTCAAATAAGGCTGCAGCCTCGAGGAAAACCAAGAAGGTTCTAGACATTCTATAGTTTCTTATATTTGAGATTTACCACAGGTTTATGGATTTTGTTGCATTATTTTAATTACATGCTTGTTTTATTTTATTAAACTCTAGGTCAAATCCTTTTCAGCTCTGCAAATAAGCATATCATTCTTTTAGAAAGGGTCTGGTAAACATTAGCAAAACAGGGCTTATTAGCTTAAATGTATCTAGCTTATCACATTACTGTACATGACAGAGAAGAGCAAGATAGAAGCTGCACCCCACAATCATTACTGCCTTAAACCTAAAGTCACCTTGGATTCCAGCAATCCTCCCATTACTGAATTGCCCCTCAAGTCAGGAGGACTCCTCTGGAGCTGTGAAAACAAGACTGAGATAATGTGTGACTGGAGCCCAGCCCATAGAAGGTCCTTTGCTTTTAGCCACTCTGATTCACCTTTGCTGATCTTTGCACTTTCAGTTCCTCAGACCTTTTCCTAGGTTCTGTTATTTTGTCAGAAGACTCCCTTTTCACTTTTTTTACCTTCTAATTAAAGCTTTTGCATGTAAATTTATACTCTTAAACTTGTTTTAATTTCCATTATCACATGGACCTGTGCTAGCCAGTGACATAGGATAGTACTCATATTTCTTATAAAGGTATGTTATTTTATTATTAACAAGATAACAGATTTGTAAATAATATGAACAATCATAACTATGATATAGAGGGAAAAAATAAAACTCCAAAACCTGCTAGGTATCCAAAACATGAGTTCAGTTTCTCTAAAATTGAAGAATGACTTCTAGGGACAACAGAGGTTAAGAGTAGGAAAAAAATGTATTGAGGGGGACCAGAAAGTAGGTTGCCCACCTACCCGACATTTCAAAGATATTTTATATAGTAAAGCCACATGGTGAGGCAGTACAAAGTGGGACAAAACTATAACACCCAATAGAAATTTACAAGGTGGGCATGAAGTAGGACAAAATCATGACCAACTAATAAGACTGCAGGTACAGTGACCCAGGTAATATTGATTAAATGGGGATCAAATGGAAAAACAAGTCACATACAAGGAAATTCCCATTTAAAATATCAATCACCGCTGTCTATCTCTAGGGGAAGTTGTGCCTCTTTTTTTTATAATGCTTACCAGTAAATATGCCTCAGTTTTTCTCCATGTTGGCTCCAGGCTGTGTTGGATACTTGAGGGCCGGCTAATCTCTGAAATTGAGTATCTTATGAAATTCTGTGGTTGGAAAACCTTGTATTGGGCCAGTTCTGATACTGAAGCCTCTCATCTGTGTGTAGCCTCAGGGCAAAAGTACACTTACCTTTATCTAAGGATTCCTTCACCCTTAAATCAGCCATGGGAATTCTATGCCCTTAGTTTTTATGGATTTTTTTTTACCAGACAGTTGGGAAATATTATAATTTTTTTTCAAATCTCTTCAAAGCTCATATCACAAATATATAAAATTATTCATCCATCTATTAAACAACAATACATTTACCACTATTTCCAATTTAAAACTGAGTAAACTAAATGATTTCCTTTGACCTCAGAGAGCTAAACTAGCCAGAGATCTTTCTAATGCTTGGCTTCCTATTCGTAGTGTGGGATAAAAGTAACATTTGAGGTCCCAGTCACTGAACCACTGCTGCTGAGGACTCAGCTGATTCCTTTTTGAGTCCCCTGCTTCCCAGTGACCAGTCACTCCCACCCCCACAGCCACTTTCCACAGGCCATTTCCTCTGAGGTAACCTAATTCTGGTATTTAGAACCTCCATTCTTTTGAGTCCTTTTGGGGGGGGGGTGTTGGTATCAGGGATAAAATTCAGGAACTTGATTTCATGAGGCAGGTGGCAGAACCCAGCCCTTCTTTTGATACCTTTGCTTGTTCAAGTCAGGGTAATGACCTGCTTGCTGCCAGCACTGAGGATTATTGCCATATAAGAATTCAACAGATAAATAAATGACAAGAAGACCCTTGTCCAAGGAAGTGCTCATGGTTATAATATAAAGAAACTAGTGAAGGTGTCTAAGAAATTTTCCTGCAATGGTACTGTAATCAAACATCCAGAATATGGAGACACCCAGCTCCAGGGTGACCAGTACAAGAACATGCCAGTCACTGGTACAGATTGGACTGGTCAAGGATGATGAGCTGAAGGTTTGTGGATTTTAAGTGCTTGTCGCTCACTGAAACTTAAGTGAAAATTTCCTTGCAATAGGTAGAATGTCCCTTCTGTCCCTTGTCACAAGTTTAAAAACCTAACAGTTTGTATGAGGTAATCATTTGGGATCTGCATTCAGTTAGGCTGATGTAACTCCTTCCAGCAATAAACTGAAAAAAGCCAAAAGGGAAGGTGGGGAGCGGACATTCAAGTTCAGTGATTTGACTCTTGGAAAATTCCAGAGTTAGAAACATGAACAGAGAGAATTAAATCTGGGTCTCACCAGGCAAATTGTCTCACACACCAGTAAATTAATTTATTGGACAAAAATAGGATTTTTTTCAAAATATTTTATTTTACTTTAATTTTTGGCATGACTGTTTCATTTTTTTCAAAATATTTTACAAGAGTCTTTCCCTCTTGTGGTCCCAGAATCTCCTAGAGACCTTATTTAAAATGTAGTTTCCTGGTGTATAATTTGTGTGTGTGTGTGTGTGTGTGTGTGTGTGTGTGTGTTACCAGCCATTGAACTCAAGACCTTGTACTTGTGAGGCTGGCACAGTGCCACTGAGTTAAATTCTGAGCCCTTATATAATCTTTTTGCTGATTTGCTGTATTCTATTTACCAGTATCCCATTGAAGCTTTTGGCATCTATATGCATGAAAGAGATTGGCCTATAGTTCTCTTTTGAATCTTTCTCTGGTTTTGGTATCAGGGTAATTCTTTCTTTCAGAAATGAGGAAGTATTTCTTCCCTTTCAATTTCATTAAATAATTCGAGATGTAGGGGCATTAAATCTTCTCAAAAGTTCTTACAGAATTCAGCAGTGAATCCATCAGGACTTGGGCTCTTTGTTGGTAGATATTTTGTTTTGTTTTGTTTTTTTCTTTGATTCTTCAATTTCGTTGACTGATATTGAATTATTTAGAATTTTTACATCCTCTTGATTCAGTTTTGGTAATTCATATGTCTAGGAATATGTCCATTTCTCCTGAGTTTTCTATCTTACTGGAGTACAAGCTCTCAAAGAAGGTATTCATACTCTGAATTTCTGCAGGGTCTGTTGTGATTTCATGTTTTACATTCCTACTTGCATAGATTTGGGTCTTTTTCTTTTTTGATAAAGTTGGCTGAGTTTGTTTATTTTGTTTAATCTTTCAAAGAAACAACTTTTTGATTCATTGATTTTTGTATGGTTTTCTTAGACTCAATTGCATTAATATCTGCTCTAATCTTTACAACTTTCTCCCTTATAGGATTCATCTCAGGGAAGCAGGGATGGTTCAACATATTCAAACTGATAAATGGAATATACCACATTGCTCATCTCAATAGATGCAGAAAAAGCATCTGACAAAGTCCAACATCCACTCATGATTTTTTAAAAAATCCTACAGAATATTGGAATAGAAGATCTTTATTTCAATCTGGTAAAAGTCATCTATGACAAACCAATAGCCAACATCATACTAAATGGTCAAAAACTGAAAGTATTCACTCTAAAATCATAAACAAGACAAAGATACCCACAATCACCACTCTTGTTCAATATAGATCTGGATACACTAGTCCAAGCAAGTAGATAACAGAAAGGAATAAAAGAACATGGATAAGAAATGAAAAAGTTCAATTATCATTATTTGCTGATAACATAATTTTACACAGAAGACTCACCAACACTCCTAGAATTAATAACCAAATTTGGCATAGTAGCAGAATACAAAGTCAACACTCAAAAATCAATAACTTTACTGTACATGAATAATAAACTCACTGAGAGAAATCAAGGAAACAACACCTTTCATAATAACATCAAGCAAAATGAAATATTCAGAAATCAATCTAACAAAAAAAGTGAAAGACCTACACACTGAGAAGTATAGTACTCTGAAGAAGGAAATCAAAAAGGGTATCTGAAAATGGAAATACGTCCCTCATTATTGTATAGACAAAACCAATATACTGAAACTGTCCATACTTCTAAAACAGTTGGAAGAGATTTAATGCAATCCCAATCAAATTTTCAATAGTATACCTCAAGAACTAGAAAAAAAAATAATCTTAAGCTTTATGTGCAACCAGAAGAGACTAGAATAGTAAAAGCGATTATGGGCAACAAGGGCATGGCAGGGGGCATCATAATTCCCAACTTGAAGTTTTACTACAACACTATCATGAGAGAAACAGTTTGTTACAGGCAACAACAACAATAACAAAAGGAGATAGCCTCTTTAACAAATGGTGCTAGTTGGGGGAAAAATAAGAACCAAGATACATCATGTAAAGGTACAAGATCCCAATGAAGAATGTAACTGTATTGTATATCTAAAATGTACCAATAACAATAATAAATGGTGATGGAAAAACTGGTTCTCCACATGCTGAAAATTGAACCTAAGCCCATATCTCTCATCATGCACTAAACTAAAATTGAAATGGGTCAAAGATCTAAATATTAATACAGAAACGCTAAATCTGCTGGGAAATAGAATAGGTAAAACTCTTTAAAATATGGGTATAGGCAAAGACTTTATGAACAAAACCCCAATCACACAGGAAATATTACAGAGACTTAACAACTGAGATCACATCAAAGTAAAAAGCTTTTTCACAGCAAAGGAAACCACCAAAAGAATGAAGTGACAACTCACAGAATAGGAAAATAATTTAATGTCACTCCTTAGACAAAGGACTAATATCTAGAATATATGAAAAACTTAAAAGACCTCCAAATTTAAAGACAACCCAAAAATAGGCATCTGAAATGAACAGACAAATAAATGTATGAAAAAATGCTCAACATCACTGGTCATTCTAGAAATGCAAATTAAAATAACACTGAGCCACAGGTTTAGCTCAGTGGTTTTGCCACCTGCCTTGCAAGTGCAAGGGCCCGAGTTCGATTCCCAGTATCAAAAAACAAAACAAAAACAAACAAAAAACAATATTGAGATTATATCTCACTTCAGAAACAATAGTTATCATCAAGAAATCAGATCATAATAAATACTAGTGAGGCTGTGTGGAAAAAGAAGCGCTTCTCCATTGCAGGAGGGAGCCTAAACTGGTGCAAACACTATGGAAACCAATACAGAGATTCCTCAAAAAACTAAAATGGGAGCTTCCATTGACTCAGTTGTCCACTTCCTAGGCATCATACCACAGGGATATATGCATATTCATGTTTATGGTAGCACAATTTATAATAGCTGAATTTTGGAAACAGCCCATATGCCCATCCAATAGATGAATGCATTAAAAAAATGTTTCATTTATATACAATAGAGTACTACTCTGCTATAAAGAAGGATAAACTTGAGTCATTTGTAGCAAAATGAATGTACCTAGAGACCCTACTCTTGAGTGAAATAAATCAGATACACAATTTTAAATATCACATTGTTTCTCTTGTGTGAGAAATCCAAAGTGTAAACAAGTAGCACAGTGGAGGATAGATTTTGGGCAGTAGGAAGAACATGTTCAAATGGGAAGGGGAAGAAGGGAAAAGGAAAAAAGAGAGAATAGAAGAAAAATTGAAACAAAGCTTTCATAAATGGGAAGGGGAAGAAGGGTTGAAGGGAGGAGAGGAACGGGGAATGATAGGATACGATAGATTATACACAGGTACAAATTCCTTATGATGAATGTGAATAATATGTATGACAAATATGCACTAATGAAAAATATAAAGTTTTTAAAAATGTAGCTTTGGGGGCCCTCCCAGAAGGATGGTCTGATGTCTGGGGATATTTTCTCATCTCTCACACCGTAGTCTCAGAGCAACAATTTGGAGGATGTGCTGTGGCTCAGCCTTAGTAGTTCTAAATGTTGGGTTTCGTTTTCCTCCTTGCTGATTTTAAATTGCTTTCACTTTCCAGATCCCTTTTCCCTTTCAAAAAGGCAATTACTACTTAGAAACCCAGAGAAAGCATCAGCTGGTACATTCTCCTTGCCTCCCGCTTCCTCCTTATTTAGTCTCTTCAGCATTTACTGCAGGCAGCTGAGGAAGATTTCTGAAGAGCAAATCAGTATGGTCAGCAGCTTTTTGGAACAGCGGAGAAGCATAATGCAGCAAGGAGGTTAGTGAAACAGGAATGCTTAACCGACCTTGTCCCAGATTCCTGATAATGGACCCATCATCTAGTGCTTAAATTTCATTCTACAAGTAGAAATCCTGTCCTTAAAAAAAGAAGTTTCCTTCTCCAGTGTCCCTGGTTCTTTTCTTCTTAAAAGTACTCCCACCCACACACATATGTTTTATGTTTCCTCTCCCTAATACTACACTGTCCTTGTTCATGAGTGTGTTTATGTCAAGGACATATTGGACGAGATTCATAATATCTAATCAGCTGAGCCAGCCCCCCTCTAAACCTAGACGCCTGCCAAATTCATAGTATTCATGTGATAAACACCCGTTCTGTTTTCCTGACACTCTATTACTAAGCAATAATTTTATGAACAAAAATTCCAGTCCTACTGCTCTCAGTATACACAGATCTTCTGACATTCATTTCATTATTTGCTTATCTTTCCATCCCTTTCTTTGAGAGTTGGGATAAACCTAGTGCCTCGCAGAACATATTGCATCTAAAAACTCATTTATTCTATTAGAAGCCTCCCATCTGATATAGAACTGGAAGAAGAGAGCTGGGCCCAGGATTTAGCTCAGTGGTGCTGCTGCCTGCTTCCTAAGTGCAAGGTCCAGAGTTTGATCCCCCATCCCCCCAAAAAAAGAGAGCTGAAAGTGTTGCCCCTCCCCCAGATCCTTGACCTGACCCTAAAGTGAGAATATCTAGATAGTTCTGGGCTGAACCTCACAACAGAATACTCATGTCTCAGAGGCTGCACAGAGACATGATATGAGGCACCAGTCTTGGAAAGGAAAAGTACTCCCAGATGCACAGAGAGAAGTACATGCCTACTTCCTGCGGTTAAAAACATCACTCACAAGTCCTGAATGATCTTAAGTGAGACACGCTTTTCCTAAAATATCCCATTTCTTATCACAATAACTCCATGAGGAAAGGCTCAATGCCACCCTGAATTACAGGTAAGTAAATACGACTTGGAAATGTGAGGTAACTAGCCCAAGGTCACACATTCAATAAATGCCAAGTCCAGCAGTGACCCCAGACAGACTGGCTGCAGGTAGCCTCCCCCACTGAGCAGTACTATCTTGTGGGCACAAAATCAGGCAGAAGTGAAATGTTTTAATATTTTCCATTATGCCCAAACTGAGGAGAAAGGAGGAAGTCTCAGGAAAAGATGTCTCATTGGCTCCAATGTGGAAGAAGAGCTGTTCTGTGGTGGCATTTCATATCTTTTTCTCAGAGTCCTAAAAGGTATGTCTGAGAGAAACCTTGCCAGTACATGAAAAGCCAGGGTTTGCTGCTTCTCAGAATAAAAAGGTTTGCCCATCAATCACTCTTCCTTTTAAGCAAAATTAAACTTCCTTGGAGGCCTGTCTGGGCACAGCTCCTTTTCCTTTGTTCTCTCAGTGGTCCCACTTTCCATTTCTGTACTGTCATCATGCTTGGAGAATGTTACTACCTACTGCAATAACTGCAGTACACTTAGGGAGAGTAGGATTAGGGTTCCTATTATTCAGGCACTCTTGTGGGTTAGTGGATTGAAGAACACGAGGATCCAGACAACATTGTGTGCCGTCAGGAATGCCAGCTGGGAACTTGTCTGATGCTGATGGGCAGTTGTGGTATATGTCACGGGGCCTAAATCCATCCTTAGAGGAGACATGGAAAAAAATTTTCTTTTTTTCCTGGTACCGGGGAATCAAATTTGGGTCCTTGTACTTGTGAGGCCGGTGGTAGAACCGCAGAGCTAAATTTCCAGCCCCTGAAAAACGTTTTTAATTTGCACAGGTTGTTTTTTTAACTATATCCCTTTTTAAGCATACATTTTCCCCATGAGATCTGCACATTTGAAATGCAAATGCACAAAGTCCTGCTTGATATTCATTTTCTGATTAATTTATCTTTGGCTTTGGAAAGGTCAGGATACCCCTCTGTCTGTTGGGTAATTTCTGTGCTGCCTAATACAGAATTTCCCTGAGAAGAAGAGCAATGCTGGAGATCTGGGAATCTGGCCTGGTGTTCTCCTTAAACACATAAACAATTTCACAGGACATGAACATCAGACAAGAACCCCCTGTAACCATGGTAGATCAAGGCAAACACAAGATCAGTCTGTAATCATGTCTGAACATAGGACAAAAACATTAAGCTTGTTTCACTTCCAATGGCCTCGCAGAAGATGATAAACCATCCACTACTTCATTCTTCCACAAACTAACAAAGGCTTTCTATAGTATTCCTCCAGGTATAAACCTCTGTCCTGATTTAAAAAGGTACTACTGCAGGTGTTCTAGGAGAGTATACTAACAAATGATACCAGAATCTGACAAATTCCATGAAAATATACATTTCAAAAATAATAATAATAAAGAGATAAACATTGCCTGAGGACAAAAGAAAATATGCATCTCTATTTTCTACTGGGCTTGCCCCAACATGGGATAGATTGTCAGATTCAATGAGACAAATAACCAAACAGCCCCCTAACATGGCTAATATGATGGACAAGCTCTTTTCCAAATTACATCTTTGGCCTTGGTCTAGTCTTCTCTCTTTCTCAATATGATCCCCAATCATAGAATTATTCCTGCTTCCCAAAAGCATCTACTCTTGAGCAAAACCCCGCTTCCTTGAAAATTCTTCATAATTCCCTCAACATAAGCTTGAATTTGGTAAATATTCTTAATAAGAGGCTCTACTGTACCCCAAGTTGTATGCCCTCTTTCACAGTCGCAAGGGCAATGTACCCAACTTGTTCAACCACAGGCTGTTTCTGGAAGTACTTGGTTGGAGAGGGCTAACATGGAAAATGCCCATCATTGATGATAGGGTTACCCCCATCATCCACCACCCCCTTAAAGTGAATGAAGGCCAGCCAGAGACCCAAAACAAAGTGGGAAGTTCACTGTCATGAGAAAGAACACCAAGGATTTCAACACATAAGAACTAAAAGCTCATATAAAACATATCTTACAAGTCTTTTTCTCTTTTTACAATTAAAAAATTAAGGCACTGCATAGCCCAATTAAATGTCTACATGAACAGATCATAATATATGGGATTAGGAAAAATACATATAATACAGTTTTAATTTTTGTAATGATCTCCATTAGTTATGGCAATACAAGCTGTTATCCCAGAAAAATGCTGAAATATGACTTGGGCAACAACATACAAATTTACTTCTCATATTCCTGATTGACAGATGGCTATCCTATGATTCAAGGACTAAGTTTTCGTCCATCATCTTTAATAGATTGCTTCCTGGTGTTTCCATAAAAGAGGAAAAAGCAGGTGTGTATGTTTTATGGCCTGAGTCTAGAAATGGAATAATAATGTTTGCTTATTGTCCATCATCCAAAACTCAAGTTCATGACAGTATCTTACAGTATGGGAACCTGGGATATATATTTTACTTAAGAGTCCAGGACAATGAAGAAATATTACAGCCAGGCTACCATTTTACTTAATAATTGTTAGTAGACTATAAACAAATTAGTAACTTTATCTGGAAATGCTCAAAGGGAAACTACTCCCAGCTTTTGCCCTTTTGCTTATCTTGTTGTACCCTCTGCATAATAAAGATACAGAAACTTACAGAATGATTCAGTAATGCTTCGCCAGAGGATTTCTGAGGAGCAGTCTTTGAAGTTTTCCTTTATCCCTGCTAATTGCATTTATAGCCAGGAAGTACACTAGCTCTATTCTCCTGGAAAATTTTTATCAAACATGTGAATGTTTTCTAATAACTCCATGGTGGTCATTGCTTTGTAATAAGTGATATAAACAATACTGGAGAAGAAACATGTGGACAACCCAGGAAAGCTGTGTGAATTTAGATTTGGTTGTTAACATTAATACTTCTACAGTAACGTTGTTTCCAGTAGCCCCATCACAGACTAAGAGTATATGTACCCATTTCTCTACTAACCAATTGGAACAGGGTTGTTTGAATACTAATAAGGTCATCCTATAGTATGAATTGACAATAATACAAATTCTGCTGGAAGACATAAACAATATGAGATTTTTCTTACTGGCAAATATCTCAAATCTAGAGGCAACAAATTCACAGAAGACACCAAGCCACGGGCCACTTTATTCCTCCACAAATTGACAAAGGCTTTCTACAGTTCTTCTCTAGGCATAAACCTCTGCCCTAATTTAAGGAGGTGTCACTGCACATGTCCCAGGATAATGTGATAGTAACAAATGACAACAGAATCTAATTCTATTTTCTACTGAGCTTGCCCCAACATTAGATATTGTAAGAATCCATTATCCTCTCTCCAAACCCACAAGGGCCCCAGCTAGTAATGTGCATATGAAAAACACTTCTCAAAAGTAACCTCTTAGCTGTTGAAACTGAGCCTGTGTGAAACAGACAAGCCTGTTTCATTTTTATGGAGATGGAAATTTGCCAAATTTATTAGGCCTTGAGGGTGTGAACACTTGCATGGGATCCTTCCCATATATAAGCATCACACTTATCTCAGAACCCATAGAACTCCGTGGACGAAACTGAAAGGAGCCTCCCACCCTGCCTGAAAGCACTTCCCAGCACCCGCTATCTCTCAGCACCATGAGGTAAGGGCTTTCTGTGTCTTACTGACCTTATTTCTGTGTACTTTGCAATTCCGAAATGTTCCTTAAAGACCAGTTTCAGGCAGGTCTCCTCCTAAGGGGGCTGTCTCATTCGTGGTTCTGATGCTGATAGGCCCCAACCTGGTATGTGAAGACAGTTTAATGAGATGGTTATTTATGATGGTAAATGCAAAGTTCAAGGAAATCATCAGGAGACAGCGTTGCATGGGGGCTGGGGATTGCCATCTAAAGTGGTAATATGTTCGCTAAATGGTATCAGTAACAAAACAGGTGTAGTCCTCCAGGGACACCAGGGAGGAAGAAGTCCCCAGATCTGGCCAGGCCCTTAGCTGTAGCTGTAGGGGAGGGCTCCTCAAGAGGTCATTGGTGGAAAGCTCAGTGACACAACTGAAAGCCCAGCACAGAGCACTGTGGGAGCTTAGTAATGAATGCTATGACTTGCCTGCTCTTATGTTTTAATTTCTGAGTGGAAACTCACATTTGCCAAATCCAAAAGAAAGTTTAAAAAAAGCAAAGAGGTCCCATCCAAGAAGCCCATTGAGTTTGTTTCCCATGGACTGGGTAGAGTGAAGAACAGAAGAAAGTAGGTCCAAAGTGGCAGATAGGAACATATACACAGAAGCAAGTTTCCTGACCAACCTCTTATAGTGCTTGCTCAGTTAGGGCAGCTAGTTTAATAACAGCAGTAGTGCTCATAGGGGATGAATGAGAAACACTCCTTCATTTCAAACAAGATGCTATTTGTGTTGCGCTTTCTCCTACAGTGACAATTTCACAGACACACACCGTTCCCCAGTAAACAGAGGTCTTAGCCCAGAGGGGAGACTGGCCTGTGGACCCATCAGAGAAAGAACATTTGGACCTTCTTAGGCATTCAGATGGAAAAAGGAGGAAAAGTGATTTTTGATTTGATAATTTGATTAAATCCAGGTGGGAAGAAGGTAATTTTAACAATGGCCAAATTGTTCTTGTTATACAAGTCAGGTTGTGAGATTATCAACTTGTGATTACTAAGAAACTCACTTTTTGCTAAATTAACTGCTCTCAAAATATGATCCTATAACATCAGTTAAGAATTTCCTAGAAATGCAAGTTCCCAGGCCCCAGCCAGACCCGCCGACTCAGAAACTCCAAGTTGACCCAGAAATCTACTTTGAGTCTTTTATTAGCATTAATGTGGCAGGCTAACATTAAGAGAGAAAACACTGAAATAGGTGTTAGATAATTAGAAATCTTATTGAGATTGTGATGTGCTTTTCCAGAAAACAGATATCCTTTCTTTGCTGCTTTAGTTAGAATGGATGAACTGCAGAAAATATTTTTCTACTCAGAAGTATTCTGACCTGCTGTCTGATCTTAGCTGATGTTGTAGTTAGTAAGAGAGAAAGAGCTTTCAGGAAAAGGGGTCCTTCTTCAAGGATCCATCCCCAGTAAATAGCTGAGTCTGACTGGAGAAGAAGCTCTTGGTCAAAATGGCATCACCTGTGCTGGCATCTGTGGCGCTGACAGGAAGCAAGGCCTCCCACTGCCCCAGCCTCGGTAGCCAAGATACCCAAGAAGTTTCACAATGGCCTGTACTTGTGTTTTCAGACCCCCTTTTCCCAGCCACACCCTGAGCTGTCTTGTGGAACTTCTGGGTTATCCCAGACTAAATAAAGCTTACATGGAAATACTCCTGGTACCAGTGGTACAGGGACAGAGTCAAAGTGAGCTCCTTCCATGCAGGCTAAGAGAGAAGGATCCAGGGAGATGCCACCATAATTTGTGGTCAGAAGTTCCCATCTGCTACATGTATAGAAAGATTAGGTCACCACATAACTGAACAGCCTCCTAACTTATACTAATATACATAATACTCACAGCAAGACTCTCTGTGTGCTTCCTAGATAACAGGAGGACCTGAGGTTCTCAGCATTCCTGCCTGGAGAGTATGAACATTTCTATGATGTCATTCTACCCCACAGTCTTCCCAAGGCCCAAGACAAAAGCAAGATAAAAATGACACGTTGTTAAAATGCTACCTATAAGAAAAAACAGCAGTTCTCTTCTAGCAGGTTGGCACAAAAGCCCTGTCGAGTTGTTCAACTTGGATTTTTAAAGTCCTATAGTCTTCACAAAGGTAGAACCCTAACTATACTTTCCACCTTGAATACACATCTAGAAGATCATTTTCTACTTTTTACAAATGTGCTGGCTGGGACAACCCTGAGATGCCTGAGATTGGGCTGGATATTTAGAAAGTTTGAAAGAGTTCATTCTTGAGTATTTTAGCTGCTAAAGGGTAATGGTCATCTATGTGGAAAATATTTCCGTGGGCAAAGTCTGTCCTCTTACCACACACTGCAGTGAGGAGGAGTAGAGCATTTAGGCCAAAATCTCTTCCTGACTCCATCTCCTTTAGGGGTACTGATGTGTTTTGGGAGCACTCAAAGGCATGATAATAATTTTACTTGCTTTGACCTCATCTCCCCTCACCCTAACACATGCACTTACACACACACACACACACACACACACACACACACACACACACACAGATTTCCTTGGGTAATATTTCTATCATTGGTGGTGGAAAAGAAAGTTTTGGGTCTCCTCACCTCAATAGTCCACCAAGCAAGAGCCAGGGACATCATCCTCTGCAGACTCAGACCTAGAAAAATGGCTTGGAAGTATGAAGAGCGTGGGCAGACACATTCAAGGAGAACCTGAGAGCAGAGCTCTGTGTTTTTTGTTTTTTTGTTTTTGTGTTTTGTAGCAGGGATTGAACTCAGGCCCTTGCACTTGAGAGGCAGTTACCCGAACCACTGAGCTAAATCCCTGGCCCACTCTGGTGGGTTTTTGAAGTGAATGCTTGAGGAAAATGAGAACTATGTTGAGCAGCTAATGTGCAGAGAGGCAACAGTAAGTCTGAGTGTGCTCTGCCTACCTCATTTCGTGAATTTTTTCTTTTCCTTCATTTTCAAAAGGGAGTGTTTTATAGTCTAATTTTTGTGACTAAAACATGGTTATATATTGTGAGTCAGGATGGTAGGATTTATGTAAAACTATTTTTAATGTATATTGATATACACAGGTTAAAGAAAATTTCTTAAGATTCCCTTCTGGGATCTTCTTTTGGGCCTAATGGGTAGAAATATATCAGGTATAGAATGTGAAATAATACCTACTTAGGATGTAAGGACTGCTTTTATCAAAAAATAGAGACAAATTTCTTTTTCTTCCTTCATATTCCTAAAGAAAGAATAGGGCTTTACCTCCACTTCAGAGGAGGGGGAATTATTGGAAAGAAATCTTTTATTCACATTGACCCTTATTGGATAGCAGGGGACAATTAATATAACTGTTGAGGTTTTGAGTACCTGTCTTGCACTAAGCTACAGAGTCATCTGACCTCAGGGTCCCTTAATTACAGCAGAGGGACTTACCCTTGACCTCATGCTTCTTTCACTCATCTGGCTGCTTCTGACCCCAGGCAATAAATTCTGCCACTGAGATGGCTCCTCCCATTGCTTAGCCTCTCTGTTTTGGACTAGCTCAGTAAATTCATAGAGGCAAAGGAGGTAGGATGCCTTACCACATTTCCCAAATTACTTTAAGCATTCAGGACATCACCAAATCTGGGTTTTATATTCAACTCAGATCCTTTCTTGGCAAGAGGGAAATGCAAACATGCTTCCATATTGGGAATGTGGAAAAGATGAGTAAAGGGTCAACATTTCTATTAATCCTTACTCTACATTTTTTCTGAGATCATTAGTGATATAATACAGTGTTAGAAGAAAGCAAACGGGGAGAAGAGATTCACAGAGTTGAAAGTGGTGCTCAAATTATTTTAATCTTAGCAGAATTATTTTGAGTTGATTTTCAGACTCATTTAACTGACACCATTGAGAAATTAACATTTCCTACGGGCTTTTATGTAGCACTTTCTGCTGGTGGACAAGACCACAGAACCCAAAGAGGCAGCAAATTATAGAGGCAGTGATAGAGGGAGAAAGAGTATCTAACGATTAAAAATGATATGTTCATTCCCAATATACTAAAACTTTAAAAAGTAGCATAATTGTGATCTTTCTACAGTAAGGAATCTGATGGAAATCCAATGGAACACAGCCTGCTTCAGCTGAGATGTCACTTTACTTGGGAGCTGATAATTGAAGATATTGACATGCCTGATTTAGAAAACAGGGTTTTGGAAGAGATTGAGTTCCTTGACACAAAGTACAATGTGGGAATTCACAACCTCCTGGCCTATGTGAGACACCTGAAAGGCCAGAACGATGAAGCCCTGCAAAGCTTGAAAGAAGCTGAGGACTTAATCCAGAGGGAGCACGTGAACCAGTCAGACAAGAAGAACATCGTGACCTGGGGCAACTATGCTTGGGTGCATTACCACATGGGCAGGTTGGCAGATGCCAAGATGTACCTGGACAAGGTGGAGAACACTTGCAAGAAGCTGGAAGGTCCGTCACGTTTTAGGATGGAGTGTCCTGAGATGGACTGCGAGGAAGGATGGGCCTTGCTGAAGTGTGGAAAAAGAAACTATAAGCGAGCCAAGGCCTGCTTTGAAAAAGCTCTGGAAGTGGAGCCTGAAAACTCTGAATTCAACACTGGATACGCCATTGTGGCCTATCGCAGTGAGAACAACAGGAATGCAATTTCTCTAGACCCCTTGAGGAAGGCCATGAGGCTAAATCCAAATGACACATATATCAAGGTCCTCCTTGCCCTAAAGCTTCAGGAGATAGGAGAGGAAGCTGAAGGAGAAAGGTGCATTGAAGAAGCCCTGAGCAATAAGTCCTTCCAGACTTATGTCTTTCGATATGCAGGCAAGTTTTACCTAAGAAAGGGCTGTGTAGAAAAAGCTCTTCTGTTCTTTGAAAAGGCCTTGCAGGCAACTCCCAACTCTGCCTTCTTGCATTACCAGATTGGACTTTGCTACAAGACACAAATGATCCAAGTAAAGAAGACTACAAACATGCAGCCAAGAGGCCGGGATAAAGAAAATGTGGACAGATTGGCCCGATTGGCTATATTTGAATTTCAAAGCACTTTACAACTAAAGCCCACATATGACATGGCTTATGTGACTCTGGCTGAAATGTATGCAGAAACGGGCCAATTAAGAAAGGCAGAGGACAATTTTCAAAAGTTATTCCACATGAAGAACATCGATAATCACATACAACAAGAGATTCATTTCCGCTATGGACGTTTCCAAGAATTTTACAGGAAATCTGAAGATAAGGCAATCACTCATTATTTAAAGGGTCTAAGAATAGAAGAAATGTCATATGCCACAGAAAAACTTCTAAGTGCTCTGGAGAAATTGGCTGAAAGACGTATGCACCAGAATATTCACATTGTGGAAAGCTTTGGCCTCCTTGGCCTGGTCCACAAGTTGAAAGGGGATATGAATGAGGCCCTCCTGTGCTATGAGAAGGCTCTGAGGCTCACTGAACACCTGAATCCTATGTTTTGAAGGACAACTTACCACTACCAGTTTCATATTCTCATAACTAAATACAACCACACTCTCTCCTAGTTGCTACCTCCAAAATGTATAACCTGGTAAAGCACAAAGTTGTTGGACACAACTCACCTTCTTCTGCCTACCCAGCCCCACTTTCTTTGCCCTGCATCGTGTGTAGTGTGTCTACAAGAGGATCCTTGCTCATCCACCAACTCTCTTGCATTAGTTGACCAGGGATGATTTGTGCTGTTTGGGGTACAAACGTATGGACTAACAAGAATTACTTTCTTTATGAACATGCCTTTGGAATGAACAGCTTCCTTCTTCAGACTGCTGGTGTCCAGGACAGAGACTTCCACAGGGAAGGATTGTTTTTATTTATTTAGGTACCGGGGATTGAACTCTGGACCTTGCAATGGCGAGGCAGATGGCAGCACTACTGAGCTAAATCCCCAGTAGGAAGGGTTATTTTTCAAGTGGCCAAAAGCTCTGAGCTGTGAGAGGATGTAAGAGCAAAACAAAGGACCAAAAATAATAGATAACACAGAGGATGGAGATTCGGGAGTTGCCTATAGAATTTGAACTTGAAGTTCCATTTCTCCAGGCCTTATTGTTGTAGACAAGAACTGATGGTAAGTAAACCCAGCGCACAGCTTTATAATCAGTTCTACCTTTTGTCTACATGTATCTACCTGCTAACACAAGGAACCTATATGATCCAAACACATAGCTGAACATTTGTTCATAGTATAGAAGACTTTTAATGAATAAGGGGCACAAAAGGAAGAAGATTGATTGAGTTCCCTGCCACATAAAATGGCCCTAACCCCACACCCTAAATGGCTCTTCCTGGCAGATAATAAATCACTCCTCATTAGGGGGAAACAAAGACCCAACTTTCCTGCCACAAAGATCTCCCACCTCTAGTCCTTCCTTCCCACTGGAAAATCCAAACCTGCCAATGGATTTAAACCTCACATCTGGCTGCAGCAAACATCTACCTCCACTATGTCCCCCACTTATGACCCTTTGCCCATTTAAAACCTCACCCAGCCAGCCCCTCCGTGCTGCTCTTGCCATTGTCCGAGACAGCCGGGCACCCTATCCTCTGCACCCTGGCCCCCTAATAAAGGCCTACTTTAGGGTGTTCCTGTCTCTGGCTCAATTCCCATCCTCTCAGAGATAGTGTTTTTGGGATGTACAAATCAAAAACGACATAGATTCATACAGTTTTTAGGAGCTTATTGGGTTATATGCGATAGAATTACCTTTGTCTCCTGACCAAAAATATTAATTACTTTTGCTAAGATCACATATTCTTTGTATTTTGCTGGGTACATTCACAGTGGTATGTATTCTATGGTGGTGTGGACACAGAAAACTACAGTACCAAGTTACCCACCACTGAGAATGTTCAGACGAAAGAACCCATGCAATTATACACACTACCAAGTATTTTTTTAATTTTTAAATTTATTTATTTACTTACTTTCTGTTACCAGAGATTGAACTCAGGACCTTGAACTTGTGAGGCAAGCACAGCACCACTGAGCTAAATCTGTGGCCCCAAGTCTTTTAAAACACATACACACACACACACACAGTATTTACTTCTATAGGCCTTCACATTAGAAAGTTGACTTGTATCACCTTGATTCCTGAGAGCTGGGATGGATCAATGGTAGGAACTAGGGATGAGCTTGGCAGTGTCATTATCCTGACACTTGGGGAACACACACAATGACACCCTTTTCACATTTTTTTGATGCTAAACCAGGAACCAATTTATTAAATTCAACCAGAGGAAACTACTGGGGCAGGAATATTGTCCTTTCTCTGTCAGAAAGGTGAGATTGTTCAGTTGACCCGGCCTCTCCTGACTGACCCAATTCATGGACTAAATCTACTTTTCTAAGGTAGATTCACATATTACAATGTGATTCTAGTTGTCACACTAGACTGCTTTTGGCGTAGCACAGTTCTATGGTTGTTGCTAAAGTGACAGATATTTTTTCTTAACCACTGCCTTGTCTCAGCAAAAAAGAAGTAAGGGGGGCTTTAAGACCTTCTTGGCAGAAGGGTATAAGGGACATAATGGGGGACATTATACACATAAAACCCAATATTTTATAAATATTAATGCATTAATAATAAAAGAAAAAAGATCATCTTGGTTGAAATCATCACCAATATAAGAAAAGTACTCAGCTAGTTGGAAGTTACATTTTGTTTTACCAAATTTCTTCATTAATATTGTACCATTCCCAGAACCCTAGATACTGGGACCAAAATCTGTTTCCTTAGTATTGAGGTTTGTACAGTTGTGTGTATATGTGTATGTATATCTATTCATGCACATATGAGGGTGTATGTACTTGGGGGAACATAAGTCCTAAAATAACCTATAAGTAACATCCATTCTTACACACAGAAGAGATTAAAAAAGCCACCATGGGTTTGATGGCTGAACATCTTTTAACTTCTTCTCTTATCAGGAGCTCCTACCTTATGGGGCTTGGAAAAATGGGACATATAGAAGAATGTGTGACTATCTGCTTATATTAAAATAAAGCCATCACAAAATAAATGAAATTTTGTACTGTTTACTTCTGAACACAGCAGAGGCAAAGAAAGGAGGACAAAAATAAAGTTTTCCGTATCTAATTTTGGAATTATGTTGACATTTTATATTTTTTAAAAAATCCACATATACATAGTGAGATATCTTACCAGTTAATAGTACTGACTGCTTTTTATGTAACCAAGAAGGAGACAAATTGATGGACAGGGAAATGAGTGGATAAATACATGTGTAATAAGGTAAACATAGTAAATTGTATAGGGTCTCTCTCTATATATATTTATATGCATATTCATTTTAAAATTCTCTGAACTTTTCTGACAATAAACATAGTAAAATGCTTGAAACAACAGATGTTCCTCAGGATTTAGGATCTCCATCTGCATAAATTTCTTATTGTTCTAGGATTATTACCTCAGCCCTCTGAGTCATGAGTTACAAGCTTTTTTCTGCATTTCATTGATTACTTGGCTTTTATGCTTTAAAGCAACAGCTTCTTTCATACAAGACATAAAATGAGCTTCAATTGCATCCTTAGATGGACAGTGTAGAAGATCCTTTTCTGGAAAACTCTACCAAAGGAAAAATAATATACCTATAAATTTAGTGCACACATTATAAAATCACTCCCTAAAAACCATACAATATTTCCAAATTTTCCAATATTTTTAGTAAGCCATCTTTTGTAACTACATTGCTTTTTTCAATTAACTTTAAAAAGTTTTAGCTATTTGACACACCTTTTACATTGCCCAAATAATATATATATATAT
>NW_022900932.1:38722775-38735456 GCF_012274545.1 Fukomys damarensis
ATATATATATATATATATATATATAATATTTGTAAGAATATATAAAAGGGGCCAGGATTTAGCTCAGCCTGCCTTGCAAGCCAAGGACCTGAGTTCAATCCCCAGTACCAAAAAGAATACACCAAAGGAAGGATAAAATTTTAAAAACAGGTTTTCAGGGCCAGGGATTTAGCTCAGTAGCACTGCACCTGCCTCTTAAGCACAAGGTCATGAGTTCAATTCCCAGTACCAAAAACAAAACAAAAAACACATATTATACATTTATAATAAGAATCAAGATACATCATGAATAAGAACCAAGACACATCATGTAGGGCCAGGGATTTAGCTCAGCAGTTCGGTGGCCTTCCTTGCAAGTGCAAGGATCCGAGTTCAATCCCTGGAACCAAAAAAATAAAAAAAAAAAAAGATACATCATGTAAAGGTACAAGATCCCAATGATGAATGTAACTGTATTATCCACCTAAAATGTATCAATAAACTTAAAAAGGACAAAAAACAAAAACAAAAACAGGTTTTCAACTGACCATATCAGATATTTCAAAGGATGTAGAATGGAAATCTCACATACTGATGGTGGAAATGCATAATAGCACAAGTACTTTGGAAAAATAGTTTAGCACACCTATCACTGTCCCAGCCATTACATAATTAACCAACTATCTAAGAGGAATGAAATATGTTCATGCAAAGCTCTGTGCATGAATATTCACAACAGCTTTATCTACCACAGTCAAAACCAGGAAACAATCAACAGATGAAAATGAATATGTAAATTTTAGTGTAACTATTATTTGAGCATGTAGTTTATTATTATCAATTAAACCTTAACAAATCAGTTAAAAAGTAGCTCTAAGGCTAGGCTTACTGGTGTCATGCCTGACCTAAATGAGACCCTCTCAGGAAACATGCAGCACTCCACAAACAACAGGATACCACTAAAGGGCCATACTGCCCTCAGGAAATGGAACAAATGGCCATAAAGAAAATTTAAGATAGGACATACAATCTCCCCAATCTCACCTAAAATCTGCACACCATCTTTGGAACTCTGGCCCCAAGCATCCCATGCAGATTCCTTAAAATTATAACCCTATAAAACCTTAACTTTTCTGGTCAGCTGTTGAACTCACTCACAATCTCAGCCCAGCCTACACCCAGCTTCACTGCTCACACAAAGCCTATGTTCAGGTAGTCTCTCATGCGCCACTTGAAACAAGTGAAACATGCTTCTAATCCCAGCTACTTAGGAGGCTGAGACAGGAGGGTGGAAAGTTCAACACCAGCCTAGGCAACTTAGCAAGGCCCAAATTCAAAATCAGAAGTGTTGGAGATACAGCTCAATCCTCAGTACTACCAAAAGCAAAAAACTTAGCTCTTAAAGTTTAAAAAAATATTATATTTATATCCTATAAATTCACATATGATTACTTATATAACAGCTATTATGTTAAAATGAATTAGCATTATTTTTATTTCTGTTTAAGTTCAATTGTTTTTCTACTTCAAGTGTATAAATCTACCTCTATGATTTACAAGTTCACTTAATTAAAAAAGTTCTGACATATTAGAAATATAAAACAACTTTTAATATTTTCTAGAAAAGTTGACTTTGGTACAGTATACTTAACCTATGAATTAAAATGTTTTTCAACTTCTAAACATAAATATATACGGATTTTAACTGGTCAATTAAAAAAATAAAGTCAAGCTAGGAATGAAGTTGAGGGTAAAGTGCTTGCCTAGAATGCCTGAGGCCTTCAGTTTGACCTCCAACACAGTGAAAAACATATAATAAATAAATAAATCCAAAATGGGCTTTCACATACTGTACACTTACTTCTCTATGCCGTTGATTTCATAATTGGGCTGTAAATGAGTACCCAAAAAATGAATATTCTTATTCCAAAGAAAACCATTCAGGTAGCTTGATTTTTCACCTACTTAAGAACTGTTCAAATTTCTTAAATGTTGTACGTAACCTAATAATGCAACAAGGAGTTGAGAGCTCTCAAAACAGGGTTGGTTAGAGAAGTCTAAAGAAAAATACTATTTTTGGAGTAATTTTTGCTTGGCCAGACTACTAATCCTGATGGTTCCTATAACCAAAAAGTGCTTTTGCTTAATGTTTTCAATACTTCTGTTCCTCCACAGCTTCCTAAGTGTAATGAACATTTGACACTTACATATGACAACTGACAATCACAAATGACTAGGCTTCATAGCCAGAGGGTTTCATCAAAAGAGTGCGGGAATATCTTGTACATACCTACCCTTCGACACAAGCCCATCTCTAAGAAAGCAAATAATGAAATGAAACCTCAGGGAACAGGAGAAAGCAGTAAGAGAAAAGGGATAGATCTGCTTAGGCAGCCAAAGTAGCTCAATTTATTGTAGCATAAAAGTGACATGTCTCAGCCAAAGCCCCTCAACTCCTGCTCATGAATGCTCCCTCTTTCCCTGATTACCTTGTGGGGGGGTGGAAATATTTGTTTAAAAGATTCACAATGATACCACAACTCCTGACTCATTACATTTCTAATCTTTTCAAATGTATATTAGCCTTGCAAATGCGTATTTTTTTGTTTGTTTGTTTGTTTGTTTGTTTGTTTTTTGGTACCGGGGATCGAACTCGGGTCCTTGCGCTTGCGAGGCAGGCCACTGAACCACTGAGCTAAATCCCCGGCCCAGTGCTTATTTTTTTGATCCAAACAAACTGTTACAGATAAAGATGTTGAGTGTGACACTATGTTTATTCACTTCCATTAATCTTCTAAGTCACACTCATGATAAGCTAAATCTAATTTTATTTTTAAAACAGTAATTCAAAAAGTTCTATCCTTAGAGATTATCATCTATACCAATTAGTTAAAGTATCAATTCAGACTGACTGGAATGTGTCCAGATGCATTAAAACCATGAAACTAAAACTGTAAGTGAAAAACTAACACTATTAATTATTCATAAGCTCAATAAAAACACACTCATGATAAGCTAAATCTAATTTTATTTTTAAAACAGTAATTCAAAAAGTTCTATCCTTAGAGATTATCATCTATACCAATTAGTTAAAGTATCAATTCAGACTGACTGGAATGTGTCCAGATGCATTAAAACCATGAAACTAAAACTGTAAGTGAAAAACTAACACTATTAATTATTCATAAGCTCAATAAAAAATCTCAAAAAAAATCTATTTTTTCATATCACTTATAAAGAATGTAACATCCTATTAAACATGCAGGAGTAGCCAATAGAAAGCAATTCAGAATGTGCACAGAAAATGATGCCATAGTTTAAAAGCTTAAATTTAATAAAATCTTAAATTTTCTTCCAAGAGTATTTTAATGTGTATATACATGGGGACAGAAAAGAAGACTTTTCACATATTTCTTCTGAAGTACTATTTTCAGAATAAGAATGTATTATAAAAAAAACTAAGAGATAAACCGAACCAATGTACAAAGTAATGAACTCAAGCATTTCTTCAATTTTCTAATTCTACCAGTATGCAATCTATCAGCTTACCTGTAATCAATCTTATTCTTCCCACTAAAAATCTAAGGTTTTGTCCTCATCCTTTTTCTTAGAATCGTTGTTGAAGCTTTGAAACACAGATCAATTAATTACTCTTCTACTTTCCTATAACAACATCTTTAGCTATTTGCTGATTACTGTTTCCCATAATGTTCTTCCATCTTAAAACAAAACAGCAGCTACCCCAAACCAAAAGCAAACCCCTCCCCTCTACCTCACTCTTTCTTTGGCTATAGCCCTCTATCTCATCTCCTTTTTTACATTTACCTTTAACTCACAAAAGCCTCTTACCTCTTAACAATCCACTACAATCTATCTGCTACCCTTACCACTGTGTTATAACTGCTCGAAGACCAACAATGATGAATTTTAATCCTTGCCTGTTTTTAAGTACTCACCAAACATCTAACCCCTTTACTATCCTCCATGAAGTCCACATCCACAAGTTGCTGTGTTATCAACATGTCTCATTTTCTTATCTATTCTTAGCCTCTTTTGCCTCTTCCTCAGTCATTCCTTAAATATTGGTATTTTTCAACTTTCTTTTTTTAATTTAATTTAATTATTATTATTTTTGGTACCGGGAATCAAACTCAGGACCTTGTGCTTGTGAGGCAAGCAGGGGCCCCTCAACATTCTAGCCTACACAAAAAGAGGCAAATGTTTTTTCCCTCAACTGCTCCTTCTCCTCATCATCCATATCCAATACAGATCTGTTGAGTTTATATCCTAAAGAGATCTGACATTCACTTAGCTTTCAACATCCCCACTGCCACTTTGCTTGTACAGGCTAAGAGCTAATGATGGTTTCTGAAAAGCTTCATGGCTGGGTACCATGACTAGTCTTACCCCTCCACCCTTAATTCATTTTTTACTTTGGGAGCCACAGTGATTCTCCTAAAATACAAATCAGTTTCATTCCACTAAATTTTACTTTTAGGATAAAATCAAACCACTTCTAAAGCCTTTAAGATTACAAATTATTTTGATCTCTAATAAACTCTCAACCAGCATAATCTCTCAGTACCATTTCACTTACTCCCTCCACACATTAATACTCCTCACAAACATTCCCTACTGGCCATCACTCTCCAACACCAGAGACACCTCTAGCTCACGGAGCTCCAGCCAGGAAAAGGGTGAAGAGGTCCCTGTACCATGGCTCATACAAAGCAGACTGCCCACAAATCCACTGGTGGTAAAGTGCCCAGGAAACTGGCTACAAAAGCCGCTCATAAAAGTGCGCCCTCTACTGGAGGGCTGAAGAAACCTCATGGTTATAGGCTTAGGGCTATGGCACTCTGAAATTAGACGTTAACCGAAGTTCACTCATTGAACTACTGATTCACAAACGTCCTTTCCAGCGTCTACTGTGAGAAACTTCTCAGGATTTCCAAACAGAACTGGGCTTCCAGAGTGCAGCTATCAGTGCTTTGCTGGAAGCAGATCTGTTTGAGGATACCAACCTGTGCACCATCCATGCCAAACATGTAACAATCCAACCAGCACTCCACGTATGTGGAGAACGTGCTTAAGAATACGCTATAGTGGGAAACATTTCATTCTCAAAAATATTTTCTCTTCTTCCTGTTATTGGTAATTCTGAATGTTAGATTCCAACCCCCACCTCCCCCCACCCCAGGGTCATGAGGTACCTAAGTACATGACTGCAAGTGGAAAACAGGGGTCAGAAATCAGGTATTGACAGTTTTGCCATTTTCATTTGTATGTGAATTTTTAATATTAAGGCAGGCATGTAAAGCATTAAGGCAAATCAAAATGTCTCAGTGAACAAGTTTCAGCAGTTCAACTTTTTAACAATATATAGGGTCACACATTTAGCTCAGTGGTGCTGCCACCTGCTTTGCAAGCACAAGGTCCTGAGTTTGATCCATGGTACCAAAAACAAACAAACAAACATGTTAAAATTTTTCTGGACAGGGCCAGTATTTAGATTTTTCAAAAAAAGTAAGTTTCTTATTGATGGCAACCAAATGGTATTTGTAGCCTTTTTATTGTATAGTAGATTCCATCCAGTGACTACTTTTCTGAGTTGTCTTACATGCTAGTACATTTTTAATGTTGTCTTTCAGTGCTGCTTCTGTAAGTTTGCCATTAAAATACATTAAACTGTAAAAGAAAAAATTCCCTACTCCACTTTCTTGAATGTCTCATCACGGTCAACATTTCCTCACAGTTCTTTCAGTCATAAACTCATTTCTACATTTTCACACCAACTATTCCTGTCTAAAACTCTCCCCTTATCATCCAATCACTTATATATGGGACCAAAGAAAATCCTCCTCAATCCTCTGATTCAGCTTCTACCTCACTTCCTACAGCCAGGCATGGTGGCACATACCTGTAATCCCAGGACTCAGGAGGCTGAGACAGGAGGATCACAAGTTTGAAGCCAGACTGAACTACAAAGTGAGACTTTGTCTCAAAAAGGGGGGCAGGGTGGCTCAGTGGCACCACATCTGCCTTGCAAGCTTGAGGTCCTGAATGAGTTCAATCCCTGGTACAGAGGAAAAAAATAAGTTTCTGAGGGCCAGGGATGTAGCTCAGTGGTACCACATCTGCCTGGCAAGCATAAGGTTCTGAGTTTGATCCCTAGTACCAGAAAGCGGGAGATGTATTTCCTCTAGAAAACTCCCCTTCTCCACCAAGGAAAGGTTAACTCACAAGGTCCCAGTACTTACCTCCATAGTAATATCTGCCAATATTATAAAGCCTGAGGGCATATCATTGAGTGATAGTACTCAAAGTCCACAAGGGAGAGGCCACAACTATTCACACCTCTCTCATTAAACTGTTTAAAATAAGTCAATTTTGTTGATAAGTGAGTCAATAAAATGAAACATAGGAATTGTTAGTGAAGTTATTTGAGTCTTAACACTAGAGTGACTGGTTACTCTACCACAGCCCAAATAAGGCATAGAACATTATCATCAAACTCCCAAACCCTACCAAAAGATGCTTCATGACCTTCGTAATCAGTTCTCTCATTCTCATCTTAGAAACTGATTTGTTTTGTGCATAATAAAACTGTACAACAGGTAGTATTGTATAACCTTGCACCTTTCACTTAGCACAGTGTTTCTGAGACTCATTCATACTACTATACATATTAGTAATTAATTCCTTTTGTCACTGAGTAGCATATCAGTGAATGAATATACCATAATCTCTTTATCCAAAAATATATTAACATGTATCTGAACTGTTTTCAGATTTAGGCTAATAAGACAACTGCTATTGCATTAATCAAGAAGCTGTGTACACATATATTTTCATCTTTCTTGAGTATGCACAGCTGAAAAGCAGAAATCCTGGGTCATACAATCTAAATGTACAGTTAACATTATTTAAAGACTACCTTAAGAAAATTGCCCTACTTGGAAGGCTGAGACAGAAAGATTACAAGTTCAAGACCAGACTGATAACTGAGACCTCATGTCATTTCACAAAAAAATAAATAGGGTTGAGGGTAGAGCTCAGTGGACAGAGCCTGCCTAGCATATGCAAGGCTCTTGAGTTCAATCTCCAATACCACAAAAGCAAAAACAAAAACAAAATCCTGTCAAACTGTATTTTTCAATGCGATAGATTTTAAACTCCCACCAGCAATATATGGCAGTTCTGGCTACTCCATGACCTCAGACTTAGTACTGTCAGTCTTCTTCATTTTAGGTATACTAGTTGAACATAAAAAAATAGTATCTCATTTAGTTTTAATTCACATTTGCCTAATGACTACAGATGCTAAGTGCCTTTTTGTCTGTATATTGATAAATCATACATTCCACGAGCTTTTGTTGTTTGTTTTGTTTTTGTTTTCAGACAGGGTCTTGCTGTGTACCTCAGGCTGCTCTTGGATTCATACGTAGGCTAGGCTAGGCTAGCCTCAAACTCATGGCGATCCTCCCCTGACTCAGCCTCCCAAGTGCTGGGATTATAGGCATGCGCCACCACACCCAGCCTGTAAACTTTCTGTGCAAGTACTGTGCATTTCCATGGGACTGATATATTAGGAAAGAAGCTGAACATGTGAATTCTGTTTGTGCATATAAATGCAGTCCACAAGAGATAAATGGTGCACAGAGAAAACTGCACACAGCTAGAACAATCTGCACAGAAATAAAGAATATGCATGTGCACTCAATTACTTCAGAAATGGACCCATTACTTCAAGTGGTAGAGGCTACACTCATTCACATCAAATATTACAACTTTCCATTGGATTCAAGATAGCACACCTTTTACTATTTCACAAAAGACAAGCTGCAATTCCTTCAATGATTATTTCCAGAAGCAACCTCCTATCTTTTTCAACTTCTAGTACTATATTTGTCATAGTATACCCCTATTTCTTAATCATTTAACATATATAAAATTGTACTCTGAATTTTATTAGGTTCCTAGCTTTTGGTCACTGAAAATTTGGGGGATGATATGTCTGTTATGGCTTGTATTGAGATGCCCCCCCAAAGCCTCATGTAGGCTTTAGGAGGTAAATGGATCACTGGTGCATGATAATGGATTAGCCCTCTGATTGGTTTAGCACAGTTCTAGGTACAGATGATGGATTTACTCAAGAGGGAAGATCCACCCTGGGTGTGTGTGGAACCGAACAATAGGCTTGTAGCCTGGATGGAATACAGAGGGAAAGAGAAAGGAAGCCTCACTGCTTCCCGCCAGCCTCACCATAAACTGTTTCTCCTCTGCAACGCCTCTCTGCCATGCCACTCTGCTTTGGATCCAGCCAACTATGGGCTGAAACCTCTACAAACTGTAAGCTAAAAAAACCTTTGCTCCTTTAACTTATGGGTGTATTGTATTTTGTCCCCAAAACACAAAAATAACTAAGACAGTCCCTAACCTATTCCCTGTAAGTCCTTTGGTTTTTATTGCTCAATTTTTACTAACAGCACAGTGATTTTTTTAAAAGAAAAGCAGAACTGCCTGTGGAAGTAATGGAACATATCCTTGCTTTTTTTTCTTGGTCTTAGAGTGAATATTCAATAAACCATCATTCAGGATGGTTTTATCAAAAGCCTTTTCATATACACTCTTTGTCAAATTTAGAAAATTTTCTTTTATCCCTAAGCTTGCTAAAGGTTTTGATGACAAATGGTTATTGAATTATCAATGTTTTTTTCTTCTATATCTATTGATCTTACCATATGATTATGCCAGTGCAGTGAATTATACTGATATTTAAGTGTTCAATCAATCTTAAATTCCTGGGATAAACTTAACTCAGCTTTAGTTTGTATTGTACTACATGCGTATATGTACAATACATAAAATCTTAATTAAATTTTCTAGTATTTGTGGAAGGCTTTGATATCCATATGCATGAGGATACTGGTGTGCAATTTTAATGAATTTTAGTATCAAGAGTTATTCCATCCCGTAAATCAAGTTAGAAAAGGTCCTCTTTCTCTTTTCTGGAAAGAAAAGTCTGTTTTATAGAATTTATCAATAAACTAACTGATGTGAGGAGTTCTACAGGGTTTTAAAAACAATCCAATTTCTTTATATGGCTCTTCTCTTCCATAATTTTTTTTTTCTTGTGTCAGTTCTAGTAAATTCTATCTTTACTGAATATGCCCATATGTTAAATTTATTGGCCTAAAATTATTCATGTTTCCTACTATCTTTTTAATGGCTATCCTATCTGTAGTAATAGCCAATTTTTCATTCTTTCTTTCTTCAAGTAGCTTTTCTTCCACAGAAAGTTAAGGTTTTTAATTCTGAGCACTGCTTTAGGTGAATCTCACAAACTTTAATATGCTGTGCTTTCATTACCATCTCATTTGAGCTACTGTTGTATTTCCCAGGGCCAGGGCCAATTTAAGATTTTGTGTCCCCATCCTTTGGATAACCATGGTGATAAGGTTTTACTTAAACATATATTCTGAACCACTCTTAATAATTATACTTTCTCTAGGGGCCGGGGTTTGGCTCAGTAGTTCTGCTGCCTGCCCTGCAAATGTAAGGGCCTGAGTTCGATTCCCCAGTACCCCCACCAAAATATATATGTATACATACACACTTTCTCTAAACAGTTTTTCTCATAATGAAATTTTAAAAACTGATCCTTTATATTATTACCATCTTTTCTGATGTTTCATTCTTGTTTATAACTACAGGATTTTTAAGATGTCATTACTCTGTCTTTTGGACACCAGTTTTTTGATAAGACATTCATTTACATAGAATACCATTTTTCTGACTACTTTCAAATTTTGCTCATAATTGATTTCCAGTTTGATGTATGAAAATCCAATCAAATATACAGAAAACTGGGTGTGGCTTTCTAAATATCCTGTGTGCAGTATGCTGTTTCTAACATATATTGCTAATCACTGTTTCTTTTTAAAGACTGAGATATAATTCTGTATTAGTCACTTCCCATGGCTGGGAAAAAATGACCAAACCCACAACTTAAAGGAGGAGAGTTTATTTTGGCTCATGTCTTTAGAGAGCTCAGTTCATGCTTGGTTGCAGGCATGTGGAACACGGCAGAGGAAAGTTACTCAGTTCATGGCAAGTAGGAAGCAAAGAAAGAAGGGAGGAGCCAGGAAAAAAACACACCCTTTCAGGTCATACCCCCAGCTGTTCACCTTCTTCTAACCAGACCCCACCTGTAGATAAGAGACTTTGGGGGGACATTTTAGACCTAAAATATAACAAATTCATATACAATTCATACTTTAAAAGTCACACTTTAATTAGGAACAGTGGTACACATCTGTAATCTCAGCATTCTGGGAAGCTAAGGCAAGAGGACTGCCAAGTTGCAGCTCAGCCCGCACAATTTAGCCTTGCATGGAGTGGGGGGATATCAGAGTGAAGGCCCTGTCAGTGATGGCGAACCTTTTAGAGCTTTCCATGATAAACAGCCTGCTGTGGAATGTGTGCCACCACCCTGGGTTCAATACCCAGCAACACCAGGGGGGAAAAGTCACCCCTTTAAAAAGTATACCTTTTCTGTAACAACAATGTCAGTAAGATCCAGGCTGCCAAGGATATAAATCACTGCCCCTTTAGGCACTTACTTCTTCAGCCTCTCCTTTCTACCTCCACACCCCTCAATTAAGTTACATAGCTCCTTAAAAATTTTTAAAGTACAATTTCCATGACTTTTCATTGTATTCTCAAGTTTGTACAACCACCATCACTTCTCCAAAAGCATTTTCATCACCTCAGAAAGAAAAAATTCCATATCCACTAGTTGTCACTTTACTTACTGCCCTCTCTCCAGCCCCGAAAACCAGCAATGTATCTTTATATATTTGTAGACATCTAATAGAAACAAACTCTGCAATAAGCAGTTTTTCGCATCTTCTTTATTTCGCTTAACATGGTATTTTCAAAGTTATAGCACATCATTCCTTTGCATGAAGGAATTCTATTCTGTTGTGTGTTAAGCTGTCCTTTGTTACATCATGGGCAGGCACTTGGGTTGTTTTTACTTTTTACCTATTATGTATAATGCAGCTATGTGCTTTCATGTACAATTTCAGTGTGGACATATGTTTTCAATTCTCTTGGGTATATTACTAGGACTGGGATTGCTGGATCACACTGTAAGTCTACTTTAACACTTGAAGATATGTAAGAATGCTTGAGAAAAGCATCATTTTACATTTTCATTGCCAATACATGAAGGTTCTAATTAGTATACACCTTCTCCAAAATGTGTTATTGTCCATCTTTTTATTATGATGAATCTAGTGGATGCGAAGGGGTTATTCTTTCCGCAAATTATTTCCCTAAAGACTAATTATGAAAAGCATCTTTTCTTCTGCTTACTGACCAATTACAGATCTCTTCTCTGAAGAAATATCTTCTCAAAGCCTTTGATTGTCTTTTTGTTAAGTGTCTTTTCACACTAAAGGGTTTTTATACTACACTCTAAGCTGTTATTAGATAATTGATTTGCAAATATTTTTCCCAATCTATAGGTTCCACACAGTCTTCCATTTATTGTTACTTTAAAATTGAGGAGTCTGTTATTCATTTTAAAATATTTCTTTGAAGAAATATCTTCTCAAAGCCTTTGATTGTCTTTTTGTTAAGTGTCTTTTCACACTAAAGGGTTTTTATACTACACTCTAAGCTGTTATTAGATAATTGATTTGCAAATATTTTTCCCAATCTATAGGTTCCACACAGTCTTCCATTTATTGTTACTTTAAAATTGAGGAGTCTGTTATTCATTTTAAAATATTTCTTTTTTTCCTGAGCATGGTGGTGCATGCTTGCAATCCCAGCACTCAGGAAGCTGGGGTAGAAGGATCATCTTAAGATCAAGGCTAGCTTGGGCCAGGGATTTAGCTCAGCGGTTTGGTGGCCTGCCTCGCAAGTGCAAGGACCCGAGTTCGATCCCTGGTACCACACACACACACACACACACACACACACACACAAAAAGATCAAGGCTAGCTTGAGCTAAATAGCGAGTTCAGGGTCAGCCTAAGCTACATACACAGTGAAATCCTGTCTCCAAAAAAAAATATTTTCTATATTTTCCAAAATTTTAGCAGAGAACATTTATATCCTGTAAAGTGATTATTGCTTTTAATTCTAAAAGTTTTATACAGAGAAACGTATTTGCAGAGTATTATGGCTTGTATCTCCATGTCCCTAAAAGCCTCATGTACTCGTAGATACAAAGTTGGCTAAGTTAAGGTAGGTATGTGAATGTGGATTAAGGTGTGATACTGGGATTAAATTGCAGATAATGGAGGTCCCACCCTGGGTATACATGGCACCAATGAGTAGGCCTGTAGCCTGGATGGAATATAAAGAAACAGAAAGAAGGCAGGCTTACTGCATTGTTTGCCACGCCATCCTGCCTTGGTGCCGACTATGGACTATGACTATAAACTGAAACCTCTACAAACCGTGAGCTAAAACAAATCTCTTCTCTTTTAACTTTTGGTATCTGGTATTTTGTCTCAGGAGCTAGAAAAGTAACTAAGAGGTTTTTCAAATATAGAAAACTATAGTGAAGGAACTGAAGTCTTTAATTTCATTATCCAAGGAAAACTGGTAAACTGCTATTTTTATGAATTTCTAGTCTTTTCTACTCTGGCTACAGAGAGTTGTTTTTTTGGGGGGGATTTTATA
>NW_022900932.1:38735520-38738109 GCF_012274545.1 Fukomys damarensis
TATATATATATATATATATATTACTATATCCACATTTATTTCTTTTCTGTGTTTACAGTGCTGAGCAGAGGATTAAGTTAACCATGCCCAGACTGCTGACCCACAGAAATGGTTGGAAAATACATGTAAAATACATATATTTTAAAATGCTACATTTGTGGCACAGATTTGGCAACCCTAATCTAAAATCCAAAATTGTGAAATTTTTTGGACGTCAAAATGACACTCAAAATTTTTTCATTGTTTTAGAGCATTTCAGATTTCTTAGATTAGTGATGCTTAACTGGTAATGTCTAGGCAAATATTCTACAATCTAAAAAACCCCTCACATTTGAAAGACATCTGGTCTTTCTCAAGCATCCTGGATAAGGGATAGTCAACCTATAATTTGTCACACAGCTATAGATGTCTATCATGACAAATGGTAGTGTCTTTTTAGGCACATCAGGATGGGGTGTCTTAGCCCAAAAATTTACTTGTCTAATTCCCAACCTTCAGGAGAGGTTGGCACATGAGCAACTAACTTAATACTAACCATATTTTGCTTAACAAATGCATGCTTTTATCCCTAGTTATTGCTTCCATTCAAAATTAAAATGTCTAGGCCTATGAAATCAAAATTAAGAGAAATACAAAGGTATTGTTGGATTTGTTTACACTATAGACAATATTTAGGTGATACAGGAGAGTTGGGCATTTTAAAGAGCTCACAGCCTTCACCTAAAAATCACTGAATTTTTGAATCATATTTCCTTTTTAAAAATTCCACACATTGTAACCAACCTTTTGATTATAATGCAGACTTATAGGCCAAATACAATTAATGAAAAAAAAATCTGGGGAAAAAAGAAATAAGAGAAAACAAAGGTTGCAAAATGTTAATACGTGTACAGTATGAGTTTTCATTGGACTGTACAAGTTTTCTAATGGAGATCTGAACTTTTTCAAAAACTGGTCTAGGTATGGTGGCATACATCTGTAATTCCAGCACTCAAATGGCTGAGGCAGAAAGCCTGAGGCTATAAAACTGCTATCCAAGGGGGAAAAAAAATACTGAGACTAGTCTGGGCTACACAATGAATTCAAGTCTAGTCTGGATACATAGTAACAACCTGTCTCAAAAATAAAACAAAAATAAGTAAGAAAGACAAAATTGAGGAGGTTAAAAAAAAAGTGAGATAATTTTCACATTTAGGGATCAAAAACATCCTTAAAACTAATTGGAGCTGGGCGTGGTGGCACACATCTGCAATCCTAGCACTCAGGAGTCTGAGGCAGGAGGATTGCTGTGAGTTTGAGACCGGCAGCCTGGGCTATATAGTGAGTTCCAGGTCAGTCTCAGCTACATAGTGAGACCCTGTCTCAAAAAAACAAAGCAAAACAAAACAAAACACCTAACTTCAAAAGCCTAAAGTATATACCATTTTCGATCTTCTTTTGATAAACAGAAAAAGAAAACAAGGTAAATAGACAAATTTACACTTTAAAGCACTATTTTATACTCATACAGGTATTTCTATCAGAACTGAAAAATACAAAAATTCTTTAATAACCAGAACTTTATGCTTCATTCCTAAAACCTTTTGATTCTATAGGCAATTACTCATTTTTCTCTCTTTATTATCCTCTACACTACTGTTATTCAATATGTGGTATGGTGAACCAAAAACACTATTACCTGTGAACTTTTTAGAAATACAAAATCTCTGAATCCACCCTAAACCTATAGAATCAAGACCTATAGTTTAAAAAGATACAGTGGAGCTTCAGTTCACAGACTTAATTCGTTCCACAATTCTGGAGAAGATGAGCCCATTCATGTTCCTGCAGGGAAGATGGCTGCAGTCATGTCTGTCACCTGATGCAGTTTGCAAACAGAAGCATTATGAACTGAGATGCCACTGTACACTGAAAGCACATTAAAGTATGTGTTAGAAAATTTTTCAACATTCTTTAAGAATTCAGTCTAAACTACAATATAATTACAATGTACCTATATAGCAGAGGATAAGGAGGTCTTTTGAAAAATTTAGTACCACACAAAATCTAATCAAAATCAGTAACTGGAAATAATCACAAAACAAATTTAATGATGTGTGATTAAAATAGAGAAATCAGGAGAATAAAAATAATAGAATAAATATTGGCAGCAAAATATAGCCTCTCCAAGATCAGGAATCAAGATACCCGCAAAACAGCTTGGTGAAGAATAAAAACAAAAACAAATAGATCTCCAGGAATTAGGGGAGCTGAAGGAAAACTAGAAAACTACAAAGAAACTAAGAAACTGACAGAACTATGGAGTGGGAGAGGAGGAATGTCACAAACTCACAGGCCATACAGACAGGCAGAGAAAGCAGTGACTTGGGGCAAACAGGGAGACATGGAATCTGGGAGTCATGGGATGAATACAGTCATAAGGTGGACAGCACTGACCAGCCATGCTAGTAGAAAAGAGGGGCCAGGATTCAGCCCTCTCATACAAAAATGTGAGTATGAATACAAAATAGGTCCTGGTAGTGACTAATTATTCCTCCCCCACCTCTGGTGGATTCCAATACGGCAGACGACAGAAAGAAACCACTCATT
>NW_022900932.1:38738609-38746138 GCF_012274545.1 Fukomys damarensis
CACTCAGCAGCCATATTCAGTATATTGCTGAACACACCTCATAAAGACATGAAAAAGGATGCCTACTGCATGTTTGTAATCCCAGCACTTAGGAGGCTGAGGCAGAAAGACCACCATACAGTCTAGGTCAGCCAGTATTACATAGTTTAAGGCCATCCTAAAAAGCATAGTGAGATCCTATTTCAAAAAACAAAATAAACAAACAAAAAAAGTGACAAGAACAATGGGAAAAGTGTGTTTGAAGCAAGGAGGAATATTCTGCTTTTGCAATGCTAGGGAATGAACTCAGAGTCTCCCACATGGTAGTCAAATGCTCTGTTACTGAGCCATGCCCTAGTCCCTAGAGGGAATATTTTGAGGGACATTAATGGCAATCTGTCTTTTACTGTAAGAAAAATTTTAATGTAAATATACACCTTATTTTTTCTTTTGTAATCATTCCCTGTAATGTCATAAATACTTCCTAGCTAGGCATATGGCATATACCTGTCAACCTAGCACACTGGGAGGATGAGGCAAAGGACCACAAATTAGAGACCAGCCTGGACAACTTTATGAGATCCTGTCTCAAAAAATTTTACAAAGGGCTGAGGAAGTAGCTCAGTGAATGCCCTGGGTTAAACCCTCAGAACTGGAGAGGAAAACAAAAACAACAACAACAAAAAAGTAAAAAAATTTCCACCAGGCCGGGATTTAGCTTAGTGGTTCTACTGCCTGCCTCACAAGTACAAGGACCCAGTTCAATCCCGAGTACAAAAAAAAAGTTTACCTTAATTTTATAATCAAGACATATCTAAACTAAAGCTATATTGGCACTACAATGCTCATCTTCAATTTTAAGACTAGCCACTGGTAATATTATACGTGTGTGTGTGTGTGTGTGTGCATATGTGTGTGTGTGTGTATATATACACACTTTCTGTATTAATTCATAACTGTGTTTGTATTTAAAGAGCAAAATTTGAAGCCAAGTGCGATGGTACACACCTGTAATCCCAGCACTTGAGAGGCTAAGGCAGGAGAATCACTGTGAGCTTGGGCTACACAGTGAATTCAAGGCCAGCCTGAACTACACAGCCAGACTGTCTCAAAATAAAAAACAAAAAGAGCAAAATTTGAATTGTGTGATGCGTAGTTCTAAATCACAGCTTTTCATTCAATATTATGTATATGCTTATCATCCAATAATCTTCAACACAAATCATAATATACAAGTAATCAAAATATATAGTGAGGTTTAAATTTTTAAAATTTATTACACTAAAAAAATACTTTGTCAATAATCTTTCTCAAAACACACCACATTTCAAACACACTTATTCCATCGTTCTTGTCACTTTTTAAAGGAGTTCTGAAAGTCATTCATGTCTTTACAAGACATAATAAAAAATATAGTCAATGATGGTGCTGAGTGATATCCAACAGAGTCAGATCATAATAGAGTGTGGCCTTATCCGACAACATAAAACCCCAAACTGGCACACGGGCTTTTCCCCAAAATCAAAATGACTATGAAAGGTAAATGTTTTGAGCTGATTCAGGACACTGAAGAAGCCATGACAACACAACCAAAGACACTCACAAAAAACTGCTTCAGAAAGTGGCAAGAACAATGGGGAGAGTGTGTTCAAAATGAGGGGAAGTATTCTAAGGGAGACTAATAGCACATTTTTTACTGTAATAAATTTTTAAAATTTAAACATTCACTGTATTTTTCAATCTTACCTTGTAACAGTTTTTTGTTTTGGTAAAATATTAGGAAGAATTTAAGCCAAAAAATTAGTTGTATGACAAAATAATCCTTCCTGTTACAGTTAGCCCAACATTTTTGCCATTTTAAACTACATCAGCATCAGCTAGAAAATAATTTACACTCTAGTTTTCTTAAAGTCTTTTCGTATTTAAACAGATATACATACAAAGAAGAAAAAAGCCTATATTTTTATGTGGAATTCTTAAAAGTACAGAAAATATGTCAAACATCAAATTCTAACTTAAAAGTAAACATTTTTCATATGTTGCCATTTTGACCAACTTAAAAGTCGTTTTTTTCGGGGTGGGGGGGTACCAGGGATCAAACTTGGAACCTAGCACTTGCAAGGCAGGTGGAGGAACACTGAGCTAAATTCCTGGACCTAAAAGTTTTAATTAAGTTAGCAATCTTTGGAAACAAAATATAAAAAGTATCCCAACATATTAGAGAAGAACAGCAACAACAACAAAAAAACAAAAAAAAACCCATTCTAACAAATGAAATTATTCTAAAAGTAAACTACAATCACATTTTATTACTGAGAAAGGTTTTCTAAAAGACAAATCTATAGAGATCATCAAGGTTAAAATTATTCAAATGTAAATAACTTCAGTACCAGCTACAAGATTACCCAAGCTCTCTAAAATTATCATTTCTAGTAGAAAATCCAAAGAGGAGATTTCAAACAGAATCCCAACGTAAGACTGGGGACACTTGTTTTCATGCACTGACTATCTGCCACTTACATACAGATGCTAAAGATACAGACCAAAAAACAAAAAGTTTCTATGTCCAAAAAGTGACTGGTTGGACTAAATTGGTTTCCTTCAGCAATCTGGCTTCCCATAGCTGGAGTAGGGTATAGAGCAATGCTGCCTCTCAGCAAGAAGGAAAGCGAAAGGCAAGCTTTACTTACATGGAACAGAAGAAACAGTTCATCATCATAAACGTATTTCCTCTTTTCCACATTCTCCCTCAGTGAACAGTAGTATGTGTGCTTAATTCACAAAAGGGAAAAACTAGAATAACAACTGAGAATGATTATCTACAGGGGACTACTCATGAAAAAGGCAGGATATTATAATCTCTGATTGACACACAATAAATGTAAATTACACAGGCATTTGTGGGGAGAAGCACACTAAGGTCACAAGATACGTATCTAAAACTCATTTGTAAAATCAGACAATCCATTAACTAAAACGTGCAAGTCTACTTACTGCAGCATCTATATTATATGTACGTGAGGGCATGCTAAGCACACACTCTACAATTATACTATATCCCTAGCTGCAATGTATTAAATATGCATTATATTTTAGCTTACATGTATATACTAGCTCACTGAACATGTAAATGTGTATATGCATGTGTGTTTATAAGTCCACTGAACTACAGAAATACTTAATAAATTAATTGTGTGTAAAAGTGTAAATTGTATAACTGTATATAAATAGTATAACAGACAATGTGAAATAGGAAGAAAAGGGCTAAAGGTATAGAGGAAGTGGGAAGGGTAGGGGAAAGGAAATAAGGGACAAGAAAAAATATGAGAAAAGGAAAAAAATGGAAACAAAGTCTATGTAAATAGGGGAGGAGGGAGTGGGTGAAGGGAGGGCAGGGGTATGGGAAAAAAATGAGAACCAACATCTGTCATGTAAGAGTACAAGATCCCAATGATGAATGTAACTGAACTATATATTCAAAAAGTACTAATAAACTCAGTAAGATTAATAAATAAATAAATAAATAAATAAGTTGTTTGGAATTACATAAATGCAAAAGAATCCGATCTGAATCTATTACTTCAAAACAGGTTCCTACTCAAAAATAGCACATAGCTTATGATTCTATAATGATACATGCATATATACATATATGTAAATAAATAGAAAGATATATTTCAGAGGTGATAGGGATTGAACCTAGGTAAGCAGATGCTCTACCAGAGCTACATCCCCAGCCTACTTCCACTGTCATATATCTTAGATGCACATATGTATAAGAAAAAGAAAGTCAAGAAGGCATCATTATATCAACAGTGGATTTATACTCAAGACCAGAGGTCATTTTTATTTCATCACATTTGCTTATCTGTGTTTGCTCATATTTGGCCAAAGTAAGGATTACAGTGGTACCTCAGTTCAGTACATGAACTTGATTCTTGCCATGATTCTGGTCACAGAGTCAGACGAAAATCAAATCAAATTCAACAGCTAGGTTCAATGTTGACCTTACGGGGAAATCGGATTCAGTTCTTGTCCCACTGGGTTTGTAATCAGAACTGTGGAGAGACTTGAGTTCATGAACTGAGGTACCAATGTAGTAGTATATGAAATATTAAGATAACAGCTTCCATGTTCTCTGAATTTTATTTATAAAAACAGACAAAGTTAAATATCCCATTTGCTATCATCAACACACTTACATAGTATGGTTCTGCTTCCCTTTCAGTTATCTCATCTTGATACAGAGTGAAGCAAGTTGGAATTCGTCCAAACCACACATCTCGAAGCACATCTTTGTCATCTGTCATTCTTCCAGTGGTTAAAGCAGTACATACAGGCTAATTTGTTTCTTCAGCCAAGGTCAAACTAAAAATAAAATGAAGCGCATTAGTCAGATCTTTGCAAAGAGAAATGAATCCACCACAAAACAAAAAGTCTATAGAACAAAAATGAATGGCATGAATATTATTCACTTCAAGAAAGAAAACACTACAAGACTGAGCCAGTCACCGTGGCAAACAGCTATTGTCCCTCCTACTCAGGAGGCCAAGAATGGTGGATTGCTTCAGTGCAGTATTTTGGGGGTAACCTAGGCAACATGATGAGACCCCACTGTCTTTTTAAAAAAAGAAAAACCAAGCCAGACATGGTGGTGCAAGCATGTAATCCCAGCTAATCAGGATGCTGAGACAGAGTGTGTGAGGTGGCGGCCAGCCTGGCCAAGTCAGCAACACACTGTTTCAAAAAATAAAAAGGACTGGGGCTATAGTTCAGTTTTAGAGTGTCCCTGGATTCGATGCCCAGTACCACAAACCAAACCAAACCATGTGACCAGCATTCTTTAAAATGCAAAAAATAAGCACAACAAATTCTAAATGTAGATCTATTATCTATTTAAAATGATCACAGAAGTAACCAATTCAAAATTTATATGCAAGTAATGAACTAGAGTCAAAATAAAACTATACTGTACTTGCATCTTCCTTTTATTCTGAGAAGAATCTTATCTAAAGAGAACCCTATGATCCCTTATGGCCCAAGTCCAAAAGATCATTCTCACAATTTTACCTGCCCCATCTAATATATATAACTTGTCCTATGCCAGATACTATTATTCAGAAGAAAAACAAAAACAAAAACAAACTTACTCATCATGGAAAAATCTTTACACAAACCTATTCCCCATTCTAAATTTCTTTTTTGTTTCCTCTGGTACTAGATATGGAACTCAAGACACTCTACCACTGACCTACATTCCCAGCCTTTTTTCCTAGCCCTATTCTGAGATAGAGCCTCATTAAGTTGTCCAGACTGGCCTCAAACTTACGATCCTCCTGTATCAGCCTCCTGAGTAGGTGGGACTACAGATGTGTACCACCATGCCCAGCCCCATTCTAATTTCATCCAATCCATAATCTGATCCAATCCATATTTCCAGTTTTATTTATGATGCTTCCTCTCTCAAAGCCTCTAGCAAAAGTTGTCCCACGAATACCTTGCTCTATGTACTACTATTGCTCTGTCCTAATATGATCTTCTCTCATCTATTCAAACCCTACCCACTCTGTAAACCAAGCACATGACCCTCTTTCTTAAAGAAACAGTAAATACTTCTACCTTGAACTCTTAGAATAGTCCCTATGCTACAAATACAGCACCTGATTTGTTGTATGTAAACCTGTTGTGGGATTGTTCTGAGTATGGTAGAAGGACATGGGTTTTGACCTCTAACATCCAAATGCCTTTCAGTGCTAATAGTCTACATACAACTAAGCAATACTATAATATATCTCTTGAGTAAATATTGAAAGAATAAATAATATTACTTCAAGTATCTCAACAGATGGCACCTGAATACTAAGATTCAAAAAAACCTATCCAAATAATATTCCCCATCTTTCATGGGCAGCTAATTCCTAATTCATTGCATGTATCCTGTGAAAACATTCCAAATCATATGCAAACCCTAGTACAACAAAAAAAGTTTAGAAAAATATCAATTACTAACAATGAGTTATGCAAGGAACTTATTTCCTTTCTTTTCTATTGCCTTGGCCAATGTCAAGCACATTAAAACTGCTATAAGTTAAAGAGCAAAGCTGGAGGTCAACTGGATACAATGTCATCAACAGGTAAATAAGTAGAGGAGGAAAAATTTGCTCAACATAAAAATACTAGGTAACAGTCAAATCAAGCTAAGAACTGACAGACTAACTGCAGTGTTCTTTTAAAAGCACACCAGCATTTTCACTTTTATTAAAATATGAAAAGTATCTTTGGTAAATTGTGTGTGTGTGTGTGTGTGTGTGTGTTTAACTTCATGTAGCTTCACAGTGATAGGCCTCAACCTGAAACAATACTGAGTTTCTCTACACATCAGAAATTTTCCAAGTTTACAAGTCACACCAAATTAACTCACTACTTCTTATGAGCTCTTTTTTTTTTTCAAGTACCAGGGATCAAACTCAGGACCTTGAGCTTATGAGGCAGATGCAGTGCCACTAAATCCCCAGCCCAACACACTACTTCTTAATTCCATCAGTAAACTGTCCCTTTAAAATAAACTTACTAACCTAGCATGATGGCACATGCCTGTAATTCCAGCACTCTGAGGGGCTGAGGAAGGAAGCTCAAGAGTTTGGGTCTAGCCTGGGCAACTGAGCAACCATGTCTCAAAATAAAAAATATAAAAAGGGACGGTGATGGAACTCAGTGCAGAAGAGCTCTGGGTCCAATACCCTGCCTGGTACAACACACACACACACACACACACACACACACACACACACACACTCACACACAAAATTACTAGTGGCAGGAATTAATGAAACCTGGGTTATGACAAGTAATCTAAAATTGAATTTAATATAGAGGTGAAAAGCAGCAGTTTCAACAATGCTGATACATTCAAAACAGCTATAACTAAGATTCTGCTTTGCTCACCTAGAGAAAACAATACAAAGCAACACGCTCCCTACTAACAGACTTCAAGAAAATTTTATTATAGTTTTAGTATTTGTTTGTTTTCTTGGGTTCAAGTGCCACCAATTAAGCTCAAGTTTCTACCATAACACTATATTGCCAGTATACTTTAATTATAATTTTAAATAAAGGTAGAAGATCACAATACATATGTAACTGTACTGTTTACCTTAAATGTACCAATAAACTTAATGGTTAAAAACAAATAGCTCAAAAGTCACTATCAATACTATCACACTGGACAATTTTTTTTCTTTTGAGAAGAAACAGAAAATATAACTCAAGCTGGCCTGTAATTACAGCTACTCAGGAGGCTGAGGCAAGGGGATCCCAAGTTGGAGACCAGACTGGACCATTTAACAGTCCTTATCTGAGAGAGACAGAGACAGATAGAGACAGGAACAGATAGAGAGACAAAGAGATAGAGAGACAGAGACCAGAGACAGAGAGAGATTTCAAGACAATTCAATCTTAAGGTGGATATGGCCATTTAAGGAAAGGCCTCTATCTCTACAAGCTCTTCTTTTCTCTCTCCAAGCACTGTCCTTCAAAAAACAGAGATGTGA
>NW_022900932.1:38746703-38751513 GCF_012274545.1 Fukomys damarensis
CTGAGACCTGGAACTCACTATGTAGCCCAGGCTGGCCTCGAACTCACAGCAATCCTCCTGCCTCAGCCTCCTGAGTGCTGAGATGATAGGGGTGCGCCACCACACCCGGCTCTAATATCTTTTTTAAAGGACATCAAGGGAAAAAATGATCAGCCAAGATAGCTAAAGGTATATGTGACAGTTGGTACAAATCTGCAAAATTAAATCCATAAAACAACTATGTAGCCCAGGCTGGCCTCGAACTCACAGCAATCCTCCTGCCTCAGCCTCCTGAGTGCTGAGATGATAGGGGTGCGCCACCACACCCGGCTCTAATATCTTTTTTAAAGGACATCAAGGGAAAAAATGATCAGCCAAGATAGCTAAAGGTATATGTGACAGTTGGTACAAATCTGCAAAATTAAATCCATAAAACAAGATTTGTGAAATGCAAAACAAGACTACTTATTGCCTTTTAATATGCAGACTCAAATTTATTGAACCTTAAAATGTCATTATCAATAAACATTCATCTATAATGAACTACATGAAAAAGGATGACTGTAGTCTGATAAATATACATACTTAAAAAATATATAAATACTGGTGATACATACATAAAGGTTAAAAGATGTCGAGTTTTCAGTAATCTTTTTCCAGGGCCAGGGATTTTGCTCAGTGGCACTGTGCCTGCCTAACAAGCGAAAGGTACTGAGTTTGATCCCTGGTACTAAAAAAAAAAAGGTTGAATAATCTTTTTCTAAACAGAGACAGAAAAACAAACTTTAGCACTTGAAAGGACTACAATGTAGAAATTAAAAATGAAAAACGGAGAGCTGGGGATTTAGCTCAGTGGACACCCATGCAGGCCTCACAAGTACAAGGTGCTAAGTTTGATGATCTCTGGTGAAAGAAAAGACAAAAGAAAAATGGAGAGCCTGACTGCCTGTATCCAAGCTTAGCTCTAGCACTTATTATGTTACCTCAAGTAAGTCATTTAATTTCTCTTCATCTGTTTTGTCATCTATGATATGGGAAAACAGCACTTAGACCATTAGATGTGGTAATTAAATGAATTAATACACATAAAAATCAATAGTTGGGCTTCATGATTCACCCTTATATCCCCACTATTCCAGAAGCTGAAGCAGGAGGATAACAAGTTTGAGGCCAGCCTAGGTAGGCAATTTAAGGAGATTTTGTCTCAAAATAAAGTTTAGAGCTAGGCATGGTGGGACAAGCTTGTAATCCCAGCATTTTGTAGGCCAAGGCAGGAAGATAGCCCTGAGGTCAAGGCCTGCCTGGGCTACACAGCCAGTTCAAGGCCAGCCTGAATTACAGGTACATCTGTCTTAAGAAAAACAAAACAAACAAACAAGCAAGGAAATAAATACATACATACTTAGAAAAGACTGGGGATGTAGCTCAGTGGTAAAATACTTGACTAGCATGTTCATGGACCTGGGTTTAATCCTAAGTAATAGAAAAAAAAGGTCAATACTTAAGACTTTTTAAATGGGCATGGTGCTTGCAAGCCTGTAATGTAACAGCATTCAGGAGTCTGAGAAAGGAGGATATGATGTTCTAACCCAACATGGGCAATTTAGCAAAACTGTATCAAAATAAAAAGGCTGAGAATATTATTCAGTGCAAAAGCCCTAAGTTTAATCCCCAATACTGTATTGGGGATGAATAACCAAAAGCATTATTAAAAAAAAAGCAATAGTTGAAAAATACACACTGAACACTGCTAAGGACATTTAATTGAGTCGAAAACATCTGATTGATTGTTATGCCCAGCTCTGTGACAGGTGTCAAACACCCCAAAATTAACAGCAACAATAATGACTTTTAAAAAGCTCAGTTAAGGGCCAACAATGTAGCTCGGTGGAGAATATATGTCTACTAACAAGAGGCCCTAGGTCTGATGGAAAAGGAAGATAACACAACAAAAAACAGTAATAATTTTAAAACCCCTCAATCATTGATCAGAAGATATTATAATCTCCATATATACTAAGCACACCATTCATTTTCACGTCTTTTCCATGCCTTTGCCCATGCTAGCTACTCTCACCCTAAAGCAGCCTTTCCACTGTCTTCCAGTTTAGATGGATATTCCAACAGCCTTTCTTCCATGCATGTGCAGCCTTTCCACTGTCTTCCAATTTAGATGGATATCCCAACAGCCTTTCTTCCATGCATGACTAAGAATCCTCTTCTTCACTGCCCCTTTACTTTTTTCTCTACTACAGCATTTACACACTAAATATATGTATTAGTATGTGTGTCTCCTCCACTAAAAATTAATGCATTTCTTTGGGGGAAAAGATTGCATTTCATTCATCTTTTTTAACCTCTGATACTTGGAACAGTATATGGGATACATAGGTGCCTAGAAATGTGTACTGAATTTGAGTTTTGTTGGAAAGAGTACATGAATACAAAATTACAGAGCCAGCACTCTATGGTTGCATATTCCTGTAATCTCAGCACTTGGGAAGCTGAGTCAGGAGGATTATTGTGGGTTAAAGGCTAGCCTGAACTATATAGAAAGACCCTGTCTCAAAAACCAAAACAACTACAGAGCCAAACAAAATCTAAAAAATGAGGTAAGCAAATCAGGTTAGATTAATAAATATCAAATAATAAATTACATACTACATGAAAGCAGTAATTCCATAAACATTATACATCTTAATTACACTTGATACACACAAGCCTACACATCCCCATTTTACAAATGATGTGAGATGAAGCTGGATTTTTTTTCAAACCTTGTGGCCAATAAATGGCAAAGCCAAAATCAGAAGTAACACCCAGATTTGGTAATCTCATATTATTTCCATCAAATTGGACTGATTTCCAACATCCCCTCCAACTCTAAATCATTTATGTCTGTATGATAGTGCTACCTCAGTACTAGTCATTAAAAGGTTCCAGGAGATGCAATGAATACAGAACAAATTGTTTTGGCTGGGAAAAGTAGAAAGTATCAAGGAATCAACACAAAACAGGTTCTAGTTTACATATCAGGTATCAAACAAAAGACAAGTACCAGAAGAATACTTCTATTTAAATGTGAAGAACACCAAATGCAGAGCCTCAAAGTAGTTGAATACCAAGATTTGACTGTATAATTAAATGTTACTTTGTGAAAGCAGTTATGAGAGAAGAGGAATGAAATGTTAATGCATCCTATACGTAACATTTGGAATTTAAACCCAGGCATGGTGGTGCACTGCCTGTAATCCCAGCACTTGGGAGGCTGAGCCAGAATTGCTGAGGCCAGTCTGAGCCCAAAGAGAGTCCAAGGCCAGCCTGAATTGCACAGCAAGACCCTATCTCAAAAAGACCAAAAACTTAAATTAATATTTAAAAAAATTTTTAAAGAAACAATTGGAATTTAAAAAACAAGTAGACTATGGACAGAAAGGAAGTCAGGTGCTCTTACTTATGATAGAGTTATACCTTAAACACATCATAACTTGAATATATGATGAGCAGTAACGTATTTAATACATCTAACCTACCAAACATCATAGTTTAGCCAATAGTACACTGTAGGGTATGGATTGTTGGCCTTGTGATCCTGCAGCTAACAGAGCTGCAGATGCTGCTACTACTGGCAATGCAAAAGTTACAGTTATCACATATGGCTACCCAGGAAAACCAACATTCAAATTCCTAGAATGGTTTCTCCTGAGCAATATAATAAATGTAATTTGCTTTCCCACCACTATAAAGTTACATAGTGTCAAAAAAAATCCTAAGCAGTAAAATATTAGCTTAAGGACCATCTGTAATCTGAGAAGGGCAAAACAGCAGCATTAATTAAACATAGGAACAACAACTGTGCCAACTTTACAGGAAATTTTGGGTTGGAAGGGTTAGAAGATAATAAAAGAGCTGACACTGTAATATGTTTAAATGTCACACAGCATCTTGACCAAGTCCCTTCACTAAACCTTTCTTTTACCTTTGAGATGGAATGAATAATACCTGCATCACAAATTTGTTCTGGGGAAAAAAAAAATCTGTAAGTTTCTTTAATATAGTAATACACACACACTAAGAAACACAAACAGGGCTGGAGATTTAACTCAGTGGTGCCACTGCCTGCCTTGCAAGCACAAGGTCCTAAATTCAATCCCTGGTACCAAAAAAAGAAAGATAAACAATTATTCCTTGACACTAGAAAAATTTTAAATGTTAAATAAAATTGAATCGTTAAGCATACCACTTAGATCAAGGAGGACTTTTGAATTCTAAGTGGTATACTTCATGATTTAATCTCGTTACATTTATAGATTTGACTAATATCTGTTACTATATCAAACACATCCCTTATAAAGAGGCCAGCCAGGAAGCAATTTCAGTATCTACCATGAAGAAATGACTGCTTGAATTAGAATGGTAGTGGTGAATTGGTAAGACAGATTGTTTTCAAGAAAGAATAAACAATAGCTGGTGAAAAGTAATTTAAGATTAAAGAACAAGTCCATGGAATATTTAAATGCTGATGGCAGGCAATAAAGCAAAGTAATTAAGGAGCTTGAAATCACACTAACATAGGTTTAAACCCGGACTTCCACTTAGTAGTTATATATACTAGGACAATTAACCCTTTCCATCTGAATTTCACATTTGTAAAATAAAGATAACTCTGATATTCAGGGTACAGGTATTTAACACATGGTAATCACTTAATAAATGGTCTTACATACTTAATATGTACATGATTTCCCACTCAATAAATGGTGTATGTACTTAAAATGTACAAAGTTTCTTCATGTTTTTATGGCCTTTCTGGTCTCTTTATAAGGTATGT
>NW_022900932.1:38751633-38755264 GCF_012274545.1 Fukomys damarensis
TTTTTTTTTTTATTTTTTGATGATGCTAGGGGTTAAATGTAGGGTGTAGCAAAAGCTGGGCAGGAGCTCTAACCCTAAGTTTCATCCCTAGATTTTAATTACTTCTTTATCTTATCTGTCTTGCCCCTAAGCACCCTGAATAGTGTTCCTTGAACATAACCTTGTTATGGTTTATATCTAGATGTGCCCTGAAAGTCTTAAGCACTTTTTTATTTTTTGATGATGCTAGGGGTTAAATGTAGGGTGTAGCAAAAGCTGGGCAGGAGCTCTAACCCTAAGTTTCATCCCTAGATTTTAATTACTTCTTTATCTTATCTGTCTTGCCCCTAAGCACCCTGAATAGTGTTCCTTGAACATAACCTTGTTATGGTTTATATCTAGATGTGCCCTGAAAGTCTTAAGCACTCATAGGTGGGGATCTGCAGAGATGCCTGGACCATGAGGACGTGATATTCATTGAATTAGTCCCTTGTGAAGTCTATAGCTAAACATGACATTGGGAGGTGAAGCCTGGTTGGAGGAGGTGGGTGACTGGGGTGTAGCCTGGAGGGTTTTATCTCTTGTCCCTTGATCTCTCTCTGCTTCCCAATGCCTTGCCATGAGCTGCTTCTCCTCTGCCATGCACCCTGCTTGTGAGCCTGCCAACTATGGACTGGGACTTCGACAAACTGTGAGTCAAAATAAACCTTTGCTCCTTATAGTTGTGGGTATCAGGTATTGTGTTTTAGTAAGGAGAAAGTTACTAAGACAAAGAGAAAACAAAAATTAGTCATATTTATCTTCAATTAATATAGTAAGTACAGAGCAGACTTAGCAATTTTTGTTAAAGGTGGTGGGAAGCATATATATAAGTCTAGGTTCTTACCAGGCATGGTAGTACATGCCTGTACTCACAAAACTCAAACTAAGGGAGGAAGAACCCTATGAGTTCAAGGTTAGCCTGGGATACATAGGGTGACCCTGTCTCTCTCAATCAATCAATCTAGGTTATTAAGCTCTTCCACATTAACTCCTCTCCAAATCAGTACAATCACACTTTAAAATGAGCAAATTTCATTATTTAAAAAGGTTTTTTCCTACATACACTACACCATTATCACCATCCACCCAGTTTTGAAGGTACAGAAACCCCAGCCCATGATGCAAACAACTAGTCAGTTCTATTTCTGCATCTAGTTCAGGGCTTGGGTCAGAGTAGGTATCTAATCAATATCTGATAACCATTCAGCAAATAAGCTCAGTAGGATAAAATGGTACAATTAATAGTGCCTTATAAATCAAGAAAGGATAACTAATACCTAGAGTTATTTATGTTGACAAAGTCCCAACTACCTAGAAATTATGTTGAGATAAAATACTTGAATAACTAAAAATAATAATCTCTGCCAGCTGGTCTCCCTTGAAACTCAAGAACACTAAACTCAAATGTGGGTCCTGAGTACTGCCTGATATTCTTACATTTCTCTAGTCCATCTATTCCCCATTTTCCTGTACCACTATTCTATACATTCTCCTCCCTCAAGTTTCCATCTTTCCTCATCTTCTCTCCTCTCTCTGCTCTCTCTTTCCCCTAATGTACATGTTTTCTATTTCCTTTTATCCTGTTACTGTGGATCAGAGATTCTCTAGAGGGGTTTACTGAACCATGCCAACCTGAAGTGCAGGGAGGATCCTGCATCTCGCTCCTAAATGTTGACAGTCCTTGAACCACTCCCTTGTGTATCTTCCTTCTGACTTTAAATACTAAAACCACAGCTTCCATTTATATCTTCTGCCCAGACTTTCCTTCTAAACTTGTTTCACATACACATATTACTGCATACTGACATTTCCACTTAGAAATTTAACATATGCGAAACTGAAAATGATTTCAGATCTTCTCCCTCCTCACCCCTATTACTCTGTAGTCATCGCCATTTCAGAGAGTTGTAATTCCACATTCTTTAGTTGCTCAGGCCATAAACCTTGAAATCATCCCATTCTCCCACACACCTGGCTGCTCTACCTTTGAAACATCTAGAATAGTCTTTCCAAACCACCTCCATTATTAACCACCCTGATCCAAGTCACCCTGATCCAAGTCACCCTGACCTTCAGCCCAGATAAAAGCAATGACCTGACAACAGTTCTCACTATTTCTGCCTGTGCTGCACTAGGTCAACAAAGCAGACAGATCCTTTAAAACACAAGTTAGCTCAATTTACTCTTTACTCAAAACTCATCTCATTCAAAGTAAAAACAAGTTCCCCCAAAGTCCCACAAGACCTTATATAACCTTGCCCCATTTTACCTGAGTATCAGCTATAACTCTAATGCTTGTTCATTGTGTTCCAGCTGAACTAGCAGGTATGCTACTGGCTCATGGCTCATGGACCCTCTTGTAGTCTCAAGGCTCTTTCTACATGGCATCTTTACTACTTTCATGTCTTCACTCAGGTTATCTTTTTATAGAGAAACCTGCAATATCCTAAACCTCTGGCACCTCATTCCCTTTCACTGCTTTATTTTTTTCTCGAGTACTTTCCAGCGTCTGATACATATTTTGTTTTTGTCAGTGTCTTCTCTTGCCCATCCCCAATGTGAAGTTCACAATGGCAGAGACTTTTATTGTTTTTTAACTATTTCCCCCAGTACCTGGCCCGGGGCAGGTACTCAGTATTTGTGAAGTTAATAAATAGCCCCTAGGCTTGATGTGAGCACAATATTCTAAACACCCATTTCTTTAGACTCATGTTCCTATTCTGCTCATTTCTCCCCAAAATTGTACATGTTACTTTAAACTCCCCCATTTTATACCTTACTTCCTGTTTTTTCCCAATTTAAGTTTCGTTTTCCTCCCTGAGTTGAGTTCCTCCCAGAAATGACCGCAACATCTGATAAGGAACTTCTGCAGGACTAAGACCTTATAAGGCAATGTGGCCTGCAATAGGTTAAAAAACAGCTTATTCCCCCTAATTGCAAAACTCCCACCCAAGACCCTGTAAATGAGCCAACACTCCTTCCCTTGCCGCCGCCTCCCCTTCTTTGCCTCCAGGCCTTTGTGCCTCGCCTGATCCCCTTCAATAAAGATTTCCTGCCGGACCTCTCGGTGTGTGAGTGACCTGATTGGGAGGGGGCACCCAAAGGGGCACAGGCGCGACCCCTTTCAGTTAGAGCATTGTCTCCTAGGCCCTTTGTCATTTAACATGGGCTTGTAATTCAGGCCTTACACTACATAGTGAATTCAAGGCTAATTTGAGCTATCTAGTGAGAGCTTGTCTCAAAAAAGAGAAGTGTCTGATGAAGGTCACATTCCAAACATCTATAATCAAATATCCAAGTTGCATCCGAGCAGGGTCAGAATTGACAGCACTCTCATGAGATAGACCTCAAACCCAAATACAGAAAGGAGACTAAGAGTGTCTTTTTGTGTTGTGTTCAATTTAACATGCTTTTAAGGTTCATCCCAACATGATATTATTTGTAGATATAGTCCAAAAATAGGCAATATGTGCAAAATAAAGACAGAATGAATGGGTCTTAATTCTACAGGGCTGGTGTCCTTTTAAAAATAGAGAAGAGGACTGGGGATTTAGCTCAGTGGTGCCACTGCCTTCCTCAAAAGTTCAAGGTCGTGAGTTCCATCCCCCGT
>NW_022900932.1:38755368-38795976 GCF_012274545.1 Fukomys damarensis
AAAAAAAAAAAAAAAAAAGATAGAAAAGAAAAGAAAAGATATCAGAGTTGCCCGTGTCCACAAGCCACAAAGGAAAGACCACATGAACGTGCACAGCAAAGGTGGTCATCTCAAGTTGAGAAGAGATTTCTTGCTATAAACTGACTAGTTAGCACCTTTATCTGGGACTTCTACCTTCTGGAGATGTGAGGAAATGTATTTGTTATTTAAATCAACTGACTTTGCCATTTCATCATGACAAGCTGAGTAGACTTATATAATAACATATTCAATGGTTTATTCTTGGACTCTCTAATATTTTCTACTGATCTATATATCCCCTTCTGCCCAATGGTATAAATGTCTCTTTTCTATGATCTGTATGCCAGTACCATAATATTTTGAGGGTTGTCTACTTGCATCATTGCATCGGGCTTTGACCTCCTGCCCAATTACTCAGGAGCTGAGAGAGTGAGGCCAGAGGATCAAGCTCTGAGGCCACCTTAGATGACACAATGAGGTTCTATCTCAAAATAACAAACTCCCACAAAGAATTCAGATTCAACAAAACTATTCTTCATAAATTCAGTCAATATAAAATAGAATTCTACTTCAAAGGAAACAAAAAATAGTACATTCTTAGCTAAGTATGAGTAACTATGGCCCAACAAAATTTATTCAAGTTTTCCTTAAATGGCACCCTAATTGTGGAAAAGGTTACAAAGAAAAAGAAAGTCATGAATCAGGATGATTACAAAGTATAAGGCTGAGTTCCTCACACACCTAGTTGGGGAAATTGCAGGCTCATGACTGAAATCAAAGTGGAGATGATTGGGCCAGGATTTGAGCTCAGTAGCACCATGCCTGCCTTGCAAGCACAAGGTCCTGAGTACTATTCCCAGTATGATTTTAAAAAAATCAAAGCGGAGACTGACTTTTACAGGATTCAACTACCATCTTAATTACATTCTTAGCTTTAGGCTTGGCAGAGACTAACAGTGTGTAAGGCTTAATACATATTCCCAGAGTTTAATCTGGTATTCAGGAGGATATGAGATCAGACACACAGGTTGACAGTAAATAGCTATGGGAAAGAGACTAAGTATAGCCAAATATAACTTTGACTTATATCTGTGAGATTTCACATATCTACAAACTCAATATCTAGCTACTCCTGGTCTAAAAGCCTGAAGGATCTTTCCATATAGATACTGCTTTCTTGGGCAACTTTACTGTATTTAATTTTATTATTTATTTATTTATTTATTTATGGTACTTGGGATCAAACTTGGGACCTTGTGCTTCCGAGGCAGGCAGTGGAACCACTGAGCTAAATCCCTGGCCCAGGCTACATTAGTTCATACTCCTAAAGTTGTGTTTAAGGTTGTGTGTGTACCGTGCCAAAATTCCATTCTGCTATCAAAGCACCTTACTGGGATTCCTAAACCCAGCCCCAATAAAGGATTGATGCGACTAAGTTTAAAAAGGGAAAACAAAAACACTTCGCTTGAAAGAAAGAAACAAAGCCTGGGACAGCTACCTTGTGAGAAGGCAGGGTGTCCAGACCTACATATGAGTGAGCCCTTTGTGCTGGCTGCTTTTACAAGGGATCAAGGGCCCTTCCCCCTCCTAGAATTTGTCATAATCTGATTGGTTCCCTGGGCTGTCATAGATGGCTCCCAGGCCCCAAGACCCTCAACTTCCTATGCCATCATCTATGTGCACATTCTCAAGGAAGCCTGTCAGAATCTTATCTTTAGAATTCACAGATTTGTAATAGAGTACTACTCAGCCATAAAGAATGAGAAATAAGATTCATTCATAGAAAAATGGATGCATATTGAGGATATACTCCTAAGTGAAATACATAAGTCACACATGAATACTGAATAGTTTCTCTGGTGTGAAAAGCTATAATAGTACATAAGATCCTAATGAGATAACTGACCATGTGAAATAGGAAGAAAAGGGCTAAAGGTGTAGGGAAAATGGGAAGGGTAGGGGAAAGGTAATAAAGGAAAAGAAAAAAATATCAAAAAATGGAAATAAAGTGTTTATAAATGGAGAGGGGAGGAGGGGGTGAAGGGAGGGCATGAACAAGGGGGAAAAAATGAGAACCAAGACCTGTCATGTAAAGGTGTAAGATCCCAATAATGAATGTAATTGTACTGTATACCTCAAATGTACCAATAAACTCAATAAAAGAAAAAAAAAAAGGACTTTACATACAAGGTAAAGATTGCAATTAAGCAAGGGAGATAGTGCACTGATACAGTGGTCCTAGAGTGGGACTATATAAACAACGACACCTTAGTTTATGAGCTTCTTTCCATAATTCTGGGCACAAATCGATTTGGACACAAGCCAAATCAAATTTCCCCATAAGGTCAACATTGAACCTAACCATTAAATTTCATGTATATGGAGGTATAGGTATTTGTGCTTTTATATACTACATAGGAGCTTTATTTCTTCTTTTTTTTAAATAAGAGCTTTAAGTGGCCCTTGTCTCTTTTGCATTTAATTGGAAGTGGAGTTGGGTGAGAGGGTCTACCTTGGTTTCAGAGCACCTGGTTTGCCTTGTGCTCTGCCTATCCTCCTCAGCTTCTGTTAATTCCTCTTACCCACTTTGAAGCTTTAACTCTTTCTAGTCAGGACTCACCAGAAAGCCCATTGATGCCTTTCCCTAGTTACAGACCCCTCTTCCTCTACACACTATGAACTCAGAAGTTTACATGACAGGTTGAGGTAGGACAAGGCAGGACACCAACAGAACTCTGTATACCTGTGATTATCCTGCATAGCTATGAGAATAATTTCTGGAGAATCATAACACACTAGATAGCTAGAAAAGTGTGCATCAAAAATAAGAAATGTATTATCATTAAGCCTTAATGTGTTCTGAACATGAAAGATGCTGGGCCCTTGCTCTGTTCCTATGAATAAACAAGAGGTACAGGATTCTACTCCTTATTATTTTCTATTGTCCATTCTCTGGAAAGTGAGAGGGATGGGAGAATTGAGGCCGAGGCACGAACACCCAAAACTAGGCTTTTATTAAGGGGCCGGGGCGTAGAAGACGAGGTGCCTAGCTGTCTCGGACAATGGCAAGAGTAGCAGGGCAGGGGCTGGCTGGGTGAGGTTTTATATGGGTAAGGGGTCATAAGGGGAGGGGAATAGTGAAGGTAGATGTTTGGTTGCAGCCAGAGGTGAGGTTTATTTATTTTTTTATTCTTTTTGGTACCAGGAATTGAACTTAAGACCTTGTGCTTGGGAGGTCGGTAGCAGAACCACTGAGCTAAATCCTTGACCCTGAGGTGAGGTTTAAATCCATTGGCAGGTTTGCATATCCAGGTGGGAAGGACTAGAGATGGGAGAACTTTGGGGCAGGAAAGTTGGGTCTTTGATTCCCTGGAGTAATGTATTTAGGATGTGGGGTTAGGGCCATTTTATCTAGCAGGGAATTCTATCAGAAAGCAAGCAAAAGTATAGGAAAATAAGTAACACATTCTCAAAGAATGACAATAACTTTGGGTTGAGAGTCCCATTCAGACTTCCATAGAATTTTACACCATTATCTGAACAAGCCCTGGTTGCAGATGAGAAAACAGAGTGCAGAAGGAGAGGTGTAATTTTTGCAAGTTCACACAGCCTTCTCCGCTGTCTCTGGTTCTAGACAATGTGCACATTGCACTAAGTAGCATTTCCATGGGCCCAAACCATCAGGCAGAACAGAGAATTTCACTTTCGGAGTTTTTGTTTTCACCAGCTTCCTCTAAAGCGGCTATCAGAACAATGTGCCTTAGTTTCAGTTTCCATTTCCCTCAGCTGGCCAGCTTTAGTTTCCCCTTCCAACTTCCAATTGCAAGAACACACTCAGAGCAGCCTGCAGGCCACACCCACATTTTTATTTGAGAATATAACCCTGCTCAGATGTTTTAATTTACAGGAAAAGCCTCGGGACAGACGTGCCTGATCTCCTAACAGCCAGTCTTTGCGAAATAGGTCAGAATTCTTGCAGAATTGCTAATTCCCAACAGCCATGAGGTAAGGATTTCTACTTTTCTCTGCCAGCATTCTTGGAGAAAAAAATTTTTTTTATTATTCATTAAGCTTATGGGTACATTTTAGGTATTCAGTATGATGACATTCATCATTGGGAATTTGTACCTTTACATGATGTATCTTGGTTCTTTTTTTTTTCTTTTATTGAGTTTATTGGTACATTTTATGTATACAGTACAATTACATTCATTATTGGGATCTTGTACCTTTACATGACAGGTCTTGGTTCTTATATTTCCCCCATCCCTCTGCCCTTCCTTCAGCCTCTCCATTCCTCCCTATTTACACAGACTGTTTTTCTGTTTTTCCTTTCCTCTACCCCTACCACTTCCTTTTCCTCCTTGGACCTTTTCTTCCTATTTCACGTTATTATACATTTTGATACTTATTTACACTTTCAGTTTCTCACACCAGAGAAGCTATCCTGTATTTATACATGGGTGTTCTATTTATTTTACTTGAGAGTATGGCCTCAATGTGCATCCATTTAGCTATAAATGTCTTCTGTTTTGGAGAAAATAGTAACCAGTGCTATCTTGAAAGCTTAGCTGTCAGTGAAGTTGAGCTTCCTAACCCTTCTGTTTGGGCATTTGCTTGTGGAATGAATGTGCATGTGTGGGTGCAAATACATGCACATACTAAGGAAATATTCCTTATGGTATAGCCCAGAAAAGGCAAGAGACAGGAGAATGTGTTTTGAAAGAAGGGGAAGGTAAATCTCAACTTCGGATGTTCTTTTTTGGCGGGGGGTACCAGGGATTGAACTCTGGTCCTTGAGCTTGCAAGTCAGGCCACCAAACCACTGAGCTAAATCCCCAGCCCTTGGATGTTCTTTTCCAGCAACTACAGAAAGGAGGGATAGTTTTTCTGGGCAGAGACATAGCTTTCTGCTCCATCCTGATCTTGGAGGAAAAGCAGAACCCACACAGTCCTTTGAGCTGCTTTTGGGACCTTTCACAAGCCTTGGGATTATGTAGGGCCGATGTGGGAGAAGCTCATTGCCTTCCTCTATGGGCTTCTGCTCTCCCTGTCTTAGTTCTGGGCTCTGATGAAGGTCTCACTGCACTGAAGATTAGCAGAGTGCTGAACCTCTTGATAGGGAGCCAAGCTGCCTGCAGATCTTTGGAATGCTTTACATAAGTCCTGTCTGCAAGGCATCCACATTGCCTTTGCCTAAAAGGCCCAATGTGGAAATTTCTTTATGGTCCCAAATAAATCCTGTCAGCAACTGATGTAAGCAAATATAAAATAAACTGCCTGATATTGACTTGTAAAAATCACTAGGAAAATTTGGGAGGAACAAATCTACAGAAAATGTGCAATTGCAGCTCTATAATCAACACTTCTCCAAATATAATGAGGATTATATTTTTTTCTCTCATTGAGTTTATTGGTACATTTTAGGGATACAGTGCAGTCACACTCATCATTGGGATCTTGTACCTTTACATGACAGGTCTTGGTTCTCATTTTTTCCCCTTGTCTCTGTCCTCTCTTCACCCCCTTCTCCTCTCCCTATTTACAAACACTTTAATTCCATTTTTTCATTTTCTCATTTTTTTCTTTTCCCTTATAACCTTTCCCCTACCCTTCCCACTTTCCCTACACCTTTAGCCCTTTTCTTCCTATTTCACATTGTCAATTATCTCATTAGGATCTTACGTACTATTATAGTTTTTCACACCAGAGAAACTATTTGGTATAATGAGGATTACATTATAATGTTAACTGATGCTATAAAAGTAGCTATCAGTTCCTGTATGCCTATTAAATACCACTGTGGTTTCAAAGCTTTTATGTAAATTGTTATATATAATCGGGGAAAATGAGAAAGGTACTTTTGCTGATTTTACAAAAGGAAATCTTAGGGCCAGGGATTTAGCTCAGTGGTTCTGCCTCGAAAGCACAAGGTTCCAAGTTTGATCCCTGGCAAAAAAAGGAATCTTACACTGAGGAATGTTAAGAGCACCCAGAAAATCAATGGAGGAGCTCAAACAGGAATAAGACAGTCAGTTATGCAATTTAACCAACTTTTCCAAGTTGTGCGGTGGGAATTCCTCATGGTATTTCCAAGAGTACAAAAATTTGCTTTTTAAAAATGCTTTTATATTTATGTTACCATATCCAAGAGAAAAAAATATACATACAGTACTTGTAAAATTTCTATTCATGTTACCAATGAGTGCCCCGGCCAGCGGGGTTCGTTATTAGTAGGACTTGAGGAGGGGAGCACCCGGAACGGGAACAGGAACGACGCAGGAAGACAAGAACCAGGCAGAGCTCTTTTAGGGTCAAAATTCTTTGACAACTTTTATTTCTCACACAGCAGCTTATATGCAGGCAGGGATGAGCAGGGACTTTCCTGGTTGCTAGGTTACCTAACCTAAGCTGGTCTAGCTAGATAAGGTAGGGCATGGCCAGAATGTCGCCGGGAGGGGTTAGAATGTCCCCGGGAAGGTGTAAAGTTCCTGTCAGGGGCACACACATACACAAGGTGGAGGGGCACACACGGAGGGTGGAGATGCACATAGGTCTTGGTCTCCAACAAATGAGTATTGATTTTAATAAAGTACATGTAAAATTTTTAAAAACTATTTTAAATATTTAACACATATAAGGTAGTGGTATTTAGCACACCCTCAATATTTAGCATCATCACCACTATCCAGGTCAAGGATTTCACCATTTTACAAGAAAATTAATTTCCATTGCCACTTCCTACTGCCCTCCAGCAGCCACCAAGAGCCATTCATGTGCTCCATGTGTCTATACATTTGTCTAGTGAGGATACTTCATACAAAGGAAGGCTTTCAATTTGTGCCTAGAATGCATTCTTAGAATTTCTGTGCCATAGCATCTCTTTAGCAACTGTACCAGCCTCTCCCCTAGAAGAAGTGCCCTAAATCCCACTTGGAACAGCTTCCAGGTCTCCACCTTCTTCTAATTCCTCATGATTGATCTAACTCCCTCTTGCTGACCGCCTTCCCTTAGGCCAGCTAGATGCATACCCTAGTAGATTCAGCCCACGGCCCACACACTCTTTGAAGACAAAGCGGATATGCCACAGCGACCACCTTTCCTTGACACCATGACCTGTAGAAATTGAACCAGCTTGCTCTAAATGCACAAAGTTAGATCACTCCACAAGAAACCCACTGAAGTGATGGACCCAAAAATGACTTGGAGATCTCCCTCTGTCTGCTTCTCTCTGTCTTTTTTTAAATCAGTACATTTTAGGTATATAATATGATGTTTCTCTCTGTCTCTTTGCCTCTATCTCTGTCTCTCTCTCCCCTCCCCAGTTCCCCATCCACTCCTTAAGCTTCCACAGCTCTGAAATCCTCAAAGCATTGGCCTGCAAGTCGTTTTTGCTCTCCACTCTGGGATCTATGAGTAGTCAACTGCTTCTTTCATTCCACGCATTGTCACAAAGGACAATCTACATCTCACCTGTTTGACACAACTTCTTTCTAGGAGGAGCTTTCTGAAGTGGACACTGTGGTGTGAAGAAACTAGAAAGGGTTGATAAGAGCCAGTAGGCTCTTGTCACACAAACAAGCTAGCTGTGAGAGGGACATCTGGTGATGGCTGGGACACTTAAGCACAAGACTGTCCATAGGATAAATTAGTGTCTCATGAAGGGCACACTCCAAACATCCGTGAGCATCACGGATCCCATCAGGCCAGGGTTAAAGTTCACAGCCACTCTCTTAAGAAAGACCTCAAAACTAAATGAGGGGGAAAAAGTGTCCTTTGGGTTAGTTTATTTACCATAAAGTTTTCAATGTTCATCCGTGTTGCAGCATGTGTCAGTACTTCATTATTTTTCATGGCTAAACAGTGTTCCATTTAGTGAGTATGCTCCATTGTGTTTGTTCACTTGATGCTGAATATTCGTGTGTTCAAATATCTGCTTGTGACTAGTGCTCCAATAAACATACCAGTGCTTGTTTGAGCAGCTTCTTTCAATGATGTTGAGCATGTATCCCTGTGTGGAATTTACCCAGGATGATAGATACATGCATGGTTCATAGGGTAATTCACTTTATTTATCATTTTCCTGTTTCTTTTTTCTCCTTATTGCCACATTAGTAGGTTAGAGTGTTGTCGCATCATACATTCATTTCTCTTTTTTTTTTTTTAATTTCGTACTGGGGATCAAACTTGGGCCCTGGTGCTTGCAAGGCAGGCGGCTGAACCACTGAGCCAAATCTCCAGCCCTCATCTCTCTCTAATGACTAACGAGTCTAGGCCTAGACTCAATACTCATTTGCTGCCTCTTTGTGACTCTTCTTTAGGCAGTGTCTACCTACGTTCTTTTCCAGTAGTTCATTGGCTTGCTCGTCTTTACTTTGTGAGTTGTAGGGCTTATTTCTATTCTGAGGGTTATCTCATTATTCTGTTGATGATGTGATTTGATGCACAAAAGTTGGAAATATCCAATTTGTCTGCACTAGTTCTGCCTATGATTTTGATATCATAACAAAAATTATCAAAATCATGAAACTTTTTCCTGATGCTTTCTTCTATAATTTTTATACTTTATATCTTGTATCATAAGTTCTGGTCTACTTTGAATTAATCTTTGTAAATGGGGTAAAATAGGATTCTACTTCATTCATTTTCTTTTACTGGTACTGTGGATTGAACTCAGGGCCTCTTGATTTCTGTCTTCATTGTTTTCATCTGTTTTTTTCTGTTTTTGCATGTCATTTGGTCAAATGACAACCCTATCTCCATGTGGGGTTTTGACATACTTGTAAAAATCACTTCACAATAGTTATGAACTGAATTAAGACCCTTCCTAAAAATCATAGCTTGAAGACTTCTCTCCTCATGTGATAGTATTTGTAGATAGAGTCTAAAAAGAGGTTATAAAAGGAAACTAGTGGCTGAAGGGTGGAGTCTTACTTCCATTGGGCTCGTATTGTTATACAAGAGGGAGAGACACCAGTGTCACCTGTGTTGATGGCCCAGGAATGCAAGGCCACGTGAGCACAAGCAGAGGGTAGCCATCCACTAACTGGGAAGAGATCACTTGCTAGGAACAATTTTGGAGTGCACCTTTCTCTGGGGCTTTTACTTACCAGACCTGTGAAGAAATTAGTTTCTGTTTCAAGTTAGCCAGTCTATATTTTTTATGACAATCTAAGTCTAATACAACCATTGGTCTATAGGTTTCTTCTCCTTAATATGCTTTTTATGCCAGTACCATATAATATCATAATCACATTAGGTTTCTAGGAAGCTTTTAAATCAGGAAATACAAGAGGTCCGTCTCTGTATTTTCAAGATTGTTTAGGTAATTGAGATCATTTGAAATTCCATACATATTGCAGGATGAAATGTCTGTTTCTATGAAAGTATGTCACTGGGATTCTGACAGGGGTTGTACTGAATGTGATATTCACTTTGGGTAGAAAAAAATCTTTTCAATATTAATTCTGCCAACCCATGAACACAGCATATCTTCCCATTTACATGTGTCTTCTGTAATTTTATTCAGTACTGTTTTATAGTTTTCAGTGTCCAAAACGTTTACCTACTTGGTTAAGTTTATTTGAAATACTTTATTCTTTTCAATGCTATTGTAAATGGCTTGATTTCTTAATTTCCATTTTTGATTGTTCAACATTTATACTAGACAGCTGATTTTTACACATCAATTTTGTATCCTACAGCTTTTCTAAATCTGCTTATTTAGCTTCCCCAGTCCTATGGGGACTTCTTATGCTTTTGTACATATACTATCCATGTTCATTGGAAGCAGGAATCGCACTCCTCACCTCTGTGTTGCTGAACTTAGACTAAAAGCTCTCATTATTTCCTCATGGGAGATGATTTATATGAGGGCTTTTCACATATGGCAGGAATGTGCTGAGAAAGTTTCCTTCTATTTCACTTCACCAAAGTAGCAGTAAATGTTGTCAATTGCTTTTCTGCACCATTTGGTGTAAGCATGAATTTTTTCATTGTGCTAGCATTACTTTACCTTCCTTGATTTTCATGTTTTGAACTGCTCTTCATGTGATAGTCTCCATGTGCATTATCATCCCTGAAATGATAAAATTGGAAATGAAGAACGAATGTGACAATGGCTAAGACGTCTGAAGGGTTCTGGGGAGGGGCCACAGGTGTGAGTGTAGAGGGGCACAGGAGGATGGTGTGGCGATGGCATAGTCCTGTATGTGGATTGAGGTGGTGGCCACAGAGGTTTACTCCTCGGGGAAAGTGGCAGAGCTGAGCAAACACAGCCATGTGCCCAGGTGCAGTTCCCAGGTTGGATACTGTGCAGTAGTGGCATGAGGTACAATCATTGTTGGAAATAATGGATGCAGTGCAACTTGGCACTGTCTTTGCAATGTCCTTAAAGTTATAAGTATTTCTAAGTAAAAAGTGAAGAAAACATGGACAATATTATTTAACTTCAGTGGTCTTCCTTTGTTCTATTAGATGCACCTTGTTCCTCTGCAATCAGCCATCTAACTGAAGTTCTCTGCTATTATCTGGACTCCCTCATTTTTTCTCTTGGATTGTAAAATTTTTTATTTGTACACATTAGCAGTTTATATTCCTTGGGATATTTGGTACAGTACATAACAGCTCTTAAATCCTTTTCTTATCACCTTTTTTCTGCTCTCCCTCCATCCCTTGATCCCCTTGCTGTGTCAGAAGCATCTATCTCTCTACTTCCTATAACCTATCTTTTATTTTGTTCTTCATTTATGTTTTGGGATTTTCATATAAGAGAAAGTGTATGATATTTAAGCTTGAGTGTCTGCTTTATTTCACTTCCCACTGTGATCTCAAGATATATCTGTGTCCTATACCAGTCAAGTTTATTTTTCTTGGAGGAGTGGTACTCCACCATGTGTAAATACTACATTGTCTTTATCCAATCATCTGTTTCTTTGTTTGTTTGTTTGCTTTGTTTTTTTTTTGCTACTGGGGATCGAACTCGGGACCTTGCACTTGTAAGACAAGCAGCGTCACCACTGAGCTAAATCCCCGGCCACCATCTGTTGTTTCTGTATTAATAGTAAATTAGAAGATTCTTCCATAGCATGTATTATGTTTTGTGTGCTTCACATGGACTTATTCCTTCCTAAAGCTCAGTATGATGAGCATTATCATCGCCAAATGAGACCTGAAACCACAGAGTGGTTACTTGCTTAGAAAATGCAGGAATTTTCTCATATATCTGTGAATGACTATTAATTCTAAAGTGTCAGCTTAATTGAGCTTACAAATGAGTACAGCATGCACATGGGTTCTGAGTGGGACATAGAAGCATAGCCTTGGGGAACATAAATGGTCCCACAGCCATTCCTCTGCAGCCCTGATCACCTGCAAGGCTCCCCAGCTGTCATGAACCGAGCAGCTCTGCTCTGCCATTCTGTCTGCCTTGCTATTCCTGCATTGCATCCAGCCTAATGGTGACTGAATTTCCACAAACTATGAACTGAATTAAACCTTTTCCTCTTTACATGGTGAGTGCAGGTGTTGTGTAGCAGCAATGGAAAAACTCACTGAAAGAGGATTTAAGAACCTATATTCGCTGTCCACTATTTATTACTTTGTATATCTATGTAAGTGTGAAATTTTTAGTAGTGCAAATATAACAAAAATAATTTATTTTTCTTTCTGACTTTAACTGTTGGTCACTTAACAAATCTGCATGTTTTTTCACAGTGAGAATCTTGATAACCGCCAAGTCAAGGATTGCTTGGTTCAGCTGAAATGTCACTTTACATGGAAACTGGTACTTGATGACACTGACATACGTGACTTAGAAATCAGGGTCTCAGAACACATCGAGAATGTGGACATGAACAATACAGTAATGTACAACCTCCAGGCCTATGTGAGACACCTTAAAGGCCAGAATGACAAAGCCCTGCACAGCTTGAAAGAAGCTGAAGATTTAATCCAGAGGGAGCACGCTGACCAGTCAGACAGGAGAAGCCTGGTGACCTGGGGCAATTATGCCTGGGTGCATTACCACATGGGCAGGTTGGCAGACGCCAAGATGTACCTGGACAAGGTGGAGAACACTTGCAAGAAGTTTGCAAGTCCTTTCCGCTTTAAGTTAGAGTGCCCGCAGTTGGACGGTGAGGAAGGATGGTCCTTGCTGAAGTGTGGAGGACAGAATTATGAGCGGGCTCAAGCCTGCTTTGAAAAGGCTTTGAAATTCGAGCCAGAAAACCCTGAATTTAATGCTGGGTATGCTATTATTGCCTATCGCCAAGATTGTGACAACAGTAATGTAATTTCACTAGATCCCTTGAGGAAGGCCTTGAAACTAAATCCTGAAGATGGATATATCAAAGTTCTTCTTGCACTGAAGCTTCAAGATATAGGAGAGGAAGCTGAAGGAGAAAAATACATTAAAGAAGCCCTAAGCAACAAGTCCTTCCAGACCTATGTCTTTCGCTATGCAGCCAAGTTTTATAGAAAAAAAGGCTGTATAGATAAAGCTCTTCAGCTCTTTGAAAAGGCGTTGCAGGCAACACCCAACTCTGCCTACCTGCATTACCAGATTGGGCTTTGCTACAAGATACAGATGTTCCAAGTAAAGGGGAGCACGAATAGGCAGGATAGAGAAATTATTGGCAGATTTGCTCGATTGGCTATAGGTGAGTTTCAAAAAACTACAACTGACAGACCCACTTTTGAGATGGCTTACATTAATCTGGCTGATGTGTATGCAAAATTAGGTCAGTATGAAAAGGCAGAGGAAAATTTTCAGAAAGCGTTATGCATGAAGGACATTCCTGATCACTTACAGCAAGATATTCATTTCCGCTATGGCCGCTTCCAAGAATTTCACAGGAAATCTGAAGATGAGGCAATCACCCATTATTTAAAAGGTCTCAAAATAGAAGAAAAGTCCGTTGTCAGGGATAAACTCCTAAATGCTTTGGAGAAATTGGCTAAAAGACGTGTTCAGCACAATGTTTGTGTTGTGGAAAGCTTCAGCCTCTTTGGGCTGGTGCACAAATTAAAAGGGGAGGTGAATGAGGCCCTGCTGTGCTATGAGAAGGCTCTGAGGCTCACAGAACACCTGAATCCTATGTTTTGAAGAACAGTTGACCAGTACCAATGTCACATGTTCGTTACTAAATATAAAAAATGTTTAATGTGGTGAACATAAATTAGTTGAATACAGAAAACACGCAGCAAAAAATATTGAATTTGTTATTCAATTTTTTAATGCGTTTTGGAGTAGACTCCATGAAGGAGGAAGTTCTGATTGCTCAGCAAAAAGATGCTCAGCTTTGGGGGAAATACACAGAGATAAGATTGATTAGTTTAAGCAGAAACCCTGTGTACCTGAATTTGTAAGCTGATACCATGACATTTTCTCTTAAAATACAGGCAGTGTATCATTTTTACTTTCTGGTTATAATATACTGCAGGAATTTTAAAGATCATTTTAGGGGGAAGTCAAATGAAAGTTATAGGAAGAACATTCTTCCTACTTCCTGTGAATAGCACTGCTTTAAAATGAACTTATAATGTAAGAAAATAACCTAATTAATAGTCTATTAGTACTCGAATAGATTCTAGTAAGTCAAATTGTGGGTCCAGGTGGGCTAACTCCTCCCAGGAACACCAATGAAAAGGTGTGACTGTTACCTGGCCATTCACAAGAAAACATTTCTGCGGTCTGACTCCTTTCTCCGTTGATGTGAGTGGAAGTAGGTTAGGAATAATATCAATAGCCAATAATGCTTTCATAGAGTCTGCAAAAGCTTGAACTTACATTTTTTTAAAAAGTAGACTGTAAGTGAGAATATTCCTCTGGCCCATTACATTCATGAAAGCACAAGACGAACAATTAGGAGGGTACTGTAAATGCTCAATGGCAAATTTTAAATCATGAAGAGAAGTATCTATAAATCTGACAGGATGAACTAAAATCTCCAGGGAAAATTAAACGACACAGAAATATGCACAGTAAATGGATTGGTAGCTTCACGTAGCCCTTAGCTTTTTATAATTGTGTCATGAAGACATCCACTACCTCTTCCAACACCACAATGTTTTCACTTAACTGTGATTAGCCCAAATCAGTGCACCCACCTGTGCAGTGCAAGCTCCTGCAGATGCCTGGTGAGGAAAGCAGCGCCACCGCATGATAGAATTTGCTTCTAACAAGATAAATACTAAAAAACGGGGAGATATGTCTTTTGCATACAGAAGGGGCGATGAGATGGACAGAGGAAGAGGAGGGGAGGGGAAGGAAATGAAAAAGAATTGATGTGTACCAATTCCCCATGATGAATCTAACCATTATGTATTGCAAACATATATTAATAAAAATAATTTTTTCAATAAAATCTGGCTTTTTAATAGGTAACTTGGTCACTAGGCTCTATTCCACAAGACCTTCAGCAAACCGACAATACCTTTAGACCAAAAGTGGTGTTCTTTGATAAGATAGGGGGATTTCCCATGGCACACATTTCTTCATAAACTGTAATTGAAGGTTTGAGATATTTCAGCAGAAATGGTTCTCCAGCTGTCCAAATAATAATAGTAAAGATAATAATGATGATAAAGAACCACTCAAATGGCATTCATCTTCCATGCGTTCCTGTGAATCAGAAAGAGACTGAAGAGATTTTTGCCCACGATGTCAGTAGGAAAGCGAGGTCTAGTGTAAGGAGGACACTGAACGTGAGCCTCCAAGAAAGAGTGGTAGGACAGGGATTGACTCCCCCACCCCAGTCTCTCACCCAGATAGCTTCAGACACACAGTAGATACCAGGGATTCTTGGGTCTCAAGTGCCAAGCCCATGTAAACATGCAAATCACCTGCTGATTTTTTTTAAGTACTAAGGTAGGCAAGAGGGCAGCATTTCTCCATGTGTGTTTCACTTTTCTGGGATGGGGCCTAATCAGCACAATTTTTAGAACTTTCCTAGATGACTCTAATACAGCAAATCTTCAAGTTAAGACCAGTCTGACACAAAAACAACTTAGGTTAACTAGGTTAATGGACTGTTCATCTGCCATCAAACAACAATATGCAACTGTATTTCTTAGAGCAGTTAAACATGAGTCTGTACCCAAAGAATGTGTCTCAAAAATTGGTGAGATAAGCTGAAGCTAAAATATCCCTTACACAGAAAGAAGTAAATGAGGACTAGGATGTAAGCCACTCAGTAAGTGTTTGTCAAAAAGAATGCCTGGACAAAGAAATTGAAACTAGCTTACAAGTAATTATTTTTACAACTAAATGAAGCCCCAGAGACAGACATGATCATGTAACAAAAATACACATTTTTGTTGCATTCCTTAATCTCTTCTTCTCAGATAATAGGTTTTGGGGTGAGACGTAGGGCAACTCTAGTTATTTTTTGTATCTGGTCTTAATGGGGACAAGGAAATTATTGCAACACTCATTGATTGCATTTTAGGAAGAAACAAGAAAATATGACAGTAATTTGATTCTTCAGGCCTCACACCAGGCCTCTCAACCTATCAACAGCCTAATCATTGATTTATTATTTTTGAACCCAACACCTTTTCCCTCGCCTTTATTACTATGTTGGCTATTTATTTGTCAATCTGACAATACAGGTAACAACCAGAACACTTGTTACTTCATTGGGAGGACGTTTTTATATGTGGTGGCAGATTTCCTTCCACACAGAGGCTACCTGAGAACAGAGCCAGGTCCCTCAGTTCTCCTTCTGTGCATTCATCCAGATCCCACGTACTACATGAGGCAGCAGTGGGGTGATGTGTTTTCTTAGTACATGGGACAGCTGTAGTTCCAAATGCTGGCCCTTTCTGGGTTTCTGCAGCTCCAGAAACACCTATCCTTCAGGTGCACAGTCACTGGAAAACTGGTTTCATATCCCTCTGAACTCATCTGGGAACTCATAAAATACTGCACTTGAACCTTCACCCTTGATCCTGAACCAGACAGCTGTGTACAAGAGGCACCTTCAGACATTTCCATCTCCTATCTATCTTTTCTCTCATCCCAAGAGCCTGACATTCTTTTCAGTTTGTGAAAAAGATTCCTGTGTTTTTATTATTTTCAGGACACAGAGAATACAGTGGCTAACAATCAAATATACTCAAATATACATATGACATATACAGCACATCTAGTTCAGCTTTCCAGGGAAACAAATCTGGTAGCCTCCTCTCAATAAGGAGCTCTCCAATGATTAACTGTGGCCACGGTGAGCTGCTCTTTGGAAATTTTTAGGGGGTCCTCTCTTTACCACATGTATCAGCAGAGTGAGGCAACAGCTAGTAGCAGTTTGGAGAAGTGGAACACAAGGCAATACCAGTGAGAATTCCCATCTGTACCCAGCATGCAGACTCAGCGCAGGAGTATTCTTGTCCTTTTACTATGAACTCAGGTAACTACACTGGCAAATTGAGATAGGACAGGCAAACTGACATGACACCCAAAAGCCTTTGCGTGATGTTGCATAGGTGTAGGAATCACTTCTGAGCATTCAGATTGTCTTTAGTGGCTAGAAGAGGGAAAATTGAAATGATAAAAAATATGTTACTAAACCCTGACTTACTCTTTCTGAAGACTTGAAGTGTTAGCTTTTTCTTCACAGTACCAAAATAGCTGAGCATATTCATTTCCAAGAGGAAAGGCTTATTATGTCTCACAATTACAGAGGGTTCGGTGTACTTCGGCTGGCTTCATTCTTTTTAGCCTGTGATGAGGCTGAACATCATTATAGCTGGAGGGTGAGACAGTTGAGTCTGCTTACCTCACAGCAGCCAGGAACCACTAACAAAAACAGCAGGATGGTGGGAAAGACAGAGGAGGGGAGGGAGGATGCAAGATTTATCCACCAAGAGTACATGCTCAGTAACAAATATTTTCTGCCATTGACGATTCTCCGGAATGTAAACAAAAGTATAGCTCACTTAGGAATGCATACTCTTATGGTTTATCATGGTAACTTTTCAATGTTGCTGAGCCAAAATACCAGATATCCAAAGTTAAGGGATGAAAGATTTATTTGGCTCACAGTTTGAGGAGGTTTCGTTCCATTGTCAGCTGGCTCCAAGGTAGGGTGGCCTGGCAGACAAACATCCCAGAGGAGAAACAGTTTATGGTGGGCAAAGGTAACAAAACAAGCAAGGAAACAAAAAATGGGCTTCTTTCTATTCCTTTTAATATTTTATCTAAACTACTGGGATTAGAGTGATGCCAAACCAATCACTGAACTGAATTAGTCATCACACACCCTTAATCCCAGCATCACACACTCTAGATTCAGCTACCTCTGAAAAAGTCCCCATCTATGACCATGTGAGGCTTTGGGAGTACATCTGAACACAAGCCATAACACGGTTAAAATTCACATTCTGATATATACAGAGTTGTATCTCATAATCTGGTTCCACATAGTAAAATGAAGGTGCAGAAGGAGAGTTGAGACTTCTACAAGTCCATGTGCTCTTTTTACAGGTGTCCCTGGCCCTAGTCTCAGTGCAACCTACATTCACTAGCATCTCTTAGGGCCCAAATTTTCACCAGACTAGGAGAAAATAATGTGTACATCAATTCACTGTTTTACAACCTCTTATCAACCAGTTCTTAGAGCAAAAGAAGGCAGCTCTGGTTATGGAACTACAATGAACCTGAGTCTTCCATACCATGTGATGTGCTTTTAAGCGCTTTACATATATAAGCGTATTAATCTTTCTAAATCCTAGTGTAATGAGTACTAATGCTATCCCCATCTTATAAATGTGACCCTGGATCACAGAGTTGTTACTTGTCTGTGAAGTGCTGAAATTACCAACAGAGCCAAGAAACTACATTCATCACCCATGTATTTGTTACAAATCCAGTGACTCGAAGGAAAATCTCAAGTTTAAGAATTTCAGAATAGCACTAGAAAGTGTTTTACTTTGCTGCTTATCACATAACAAATCTACTTTTGCTTCATTTGAGAATGTTGATCACCAGATCAAGGATGGCCTGGGTCACCTGATATCTCACTTTACATAGGACTGGTAATTGGAGACACTAAAATACCAGATTTTGAAAGCGTGGTCTTGGAAGAGACATTGACCAAGTGGCATGTGGGAATACACAACCTTCCGGCCCACATGAAACACCTGAAAGTCCAGAATGACAAAATCCTGCAGAGTTTGAAAGCTCAAGGTTTGACCTAGAGAGAGTATGTGAGCCAGTCAGACAAGAAGAACCTGACAAGCTGGAGCAACTATACCTGGTTGCATTACCACATAGGAAGGTTGACAAATGCCAAAATGTACATAGGCATGGCGGAGAACACTTACAGGAAATTTTCAGGAAATCCCTTCTGCTGTAGGATGGAGTGTTCCTGAGATGGACTGTGAAGAAGGATGGGCCTTGCTGAAGTGTGGAAAAAGGAACTACGAGCCAGCTCAGGACTGCTTTGAAAAGGCTCTGTAAGTAGAGGCAAAAACTCTGCATTCAATACTGAATACACCATCAGTGCCTATTCTTGAGATTTTGATAATAGGAATGCAATTTCCTCAGACCCCTTGAGGAAAGTCATGGGGCTTAAACCAGGAGATGCTTACTTCAAGGTCCTCCTTGGTCTATAGCTTCAGGATGAAAGACACGAAACTGAGGAAGAAAATTACTTTGAAAAGCTTTGTACAGTGTCCTCTCAGATGGGTCTTTCAATGTGCAGTAAAATTCTACTTTAAAAAATAGACTATGTGAATAAAACTCTTTCAGCTTTTTGCAAAGGCCATGTAGGTAATACCAAACTCTGCTTCCTGCATCACCAGACAGGGCTTTGCTACAGGACAAAAATGATCCAAATAAAGAAGGCTACAAATAGAGGAGGGAGCATAGAGAAATTATGGACAAATTGGTTTGATTGACTCTAGGTAAGTTTCAAAAGGCTCGCATTTGAGATAGCTTATGTCATTCTGGCTGAAATGTGTGCAGAAATACACCTTTTTGCAGCAACAAATAATATGATTAGTTGATGGATGGAAATGAATGAATGAATAGATATGTAACAAAACTGTTAAAATGGGGCTGGGGATTTAACTCAGTGGTTCTGCCATCTGCATTGCAAGTGTAAGGACCCAAGTTCAATCCCTGGTTCCCCCCCAAAAAAATTATTATAATGAAAAATAAGGTATGTAGATTCATTTATAAATTCTCTCAAATATCTTCTCTGTTTGACAATATACATAATAAAACGTTTTGATGAAAAAGACAAATATTAATACCCAACATGGCAAGCACACTGAGATGAACGAATCGTACTACTATCCAGATGAGGGATAAAACCACAGAGAGAAAAGTTTCCCGGGATTTTATTCATACAAGAATCTCACTCTACATCTTTTATAGAATGCATCTTATGAACAAAAACATAGAAGTTCCTCAACTCCATTCACCAAGTGTTCTGCAGGGTTTTTATTTCTTTTTTTTTTTTTTTTTTTTTTTTTTTTTTTTTTTTTGGTACCGGGGATCGAACTCAGGTTCTTGCACTTGTGAAGGGTCTTAATTTCTTAAGCTGTTTTTCTATGATTGTGTATATATTTTGGAGTAGATCACATGAATAATGAAATTGGTATCGTTTAGTGAAGGGATGCTTAGCACAGGAGGAAAGATTCAGAGATGTAAGATGAATTAGGTTAAGTAGAAATCTTTTGTACTTGAATTTGTAAGACAATATCATGACATTTTCCCCTTAAAATACATACATAATATTAATTTCATTTTAATATTATACTACAGATATATAAAATATCACCACCATAGGTGGAGATTGGATGAAAGATACACATCAACCTTCCTGCTACTCGCTGTGAGTTAGCAGCGCTTCAAAGGGAGCCTACAATGTAAGAAAATGACATTATAAGAATTCTGTTACTACTGGAGTAACTTGAGTAAGCCAAACTGTGGGTTAAAATTATCTGACTGCTCTCTAGAATCCAGTACTTGTAAAAAGATGTTAAAGTCATTATACCATTCCCAAGAACAGACTCTACTGGTGAGTCCTTCCTCTATGGATATGACTGGAAATGGCTTAAAAGTAATCACAGAAGTCAAGAGCATATTTTCATATCTATACTCTCAAAACACTGAAAATCACATTTTAAAACATCATACTGTAATCAGGAACATTCTTTTGACTAATTAAATTAAGAAGAGGATAAGATGTATAATTAGCAGAGCTAGCTCAAATGTTCAATGGCAAATTTTAAATTATGAAGAGAAATATTTATATGCCTGACAGAATGAAATGATATCTCTAAGAAAAATCATAGAGGCAGGAATGTGTATATAGGTGGTGGCTCCAATTAAACCTTTTTCTTTATGATCCTAGTATGAAAGCATCCATTACACCTTTCAAGTCAGGACAATATTTTCACTGAACTCTGACTGTCAAAACTGAGTATACAGACACTTGTACAGGGTATGGGGATGGCAGGAATGTCCCAGAACTGAGAAGTCCACTGGGAAAAGCAGCTCCACCTTGGAGTAAAACTGGTTTCAAACAAGAAACTGGCTGTAACATTTGAGCCCAGCCTGATAATTCAGCAACTTAGAAGAAGATCCTGTCTCAAAACTAAAAACAAAACAAAACAAAAATTTAAAGACTAGAGAGATGAAGCTCAATGAAAAGGCCCTGAGTTCAATCCTTAAAAAAAAAAATAGGCTGGCATAAAAACGAACAAAGGTATCTGGAACATTAAACCATTCTTTAGGCTCCTGCAGTTGGAGACTTTATTCTGCAAGCACATTGTAGGCTGGGAGAGGGTGGAAGCACAAGTAATAAACAATGGAGCAGCATCACTAGCCCCAGGAAAAAAAAACACAGTTGTGGTCCCTGTAAACTGCAAGTATAGTGTAGCATTTTACTCTGAAACTGACTCCATCTCCAAAATATTGGAGAAGAAATCCACTACAGTGCCTGCCATATTTATGAGTGTTATAATTAGGATCCATTTCAAGAAGGGGTTTATTGTGTAAGAAAGAACTACTCCAGGGATCAGAAGTCATAGAACAACCTTACATCAGGGTCTCTGTTGTCTCAAAGGCAGCTATTGGGTGGGAGATGACAATGAGAGATAGTCATAGAGAGGGATGAGGCTGAGCCACAAACCCATGAGAAGTTTGAGCAACTGCGAACTAGGGCTGTGTGGGAGGACGTGGCGGTCCATCCTTGGTGGTGAGATCCAGGCCAGTTACCTATGGTTTTCTGAGGGATCTAGGTCTGAAAGCACAGGAGTTTAATCCAGTGGACTTGTTGGGTCCCTTTCCTGTCACTTCCAGCATAGAACTCATTGGTCCACTTGCTGTCTCCACCCACTGGTATGATCAGAAGTAATATGCCTCTACTTGGATGTTTGCCATGTCCCAGGGTATACACACAGAGAGATTTTGGTAGCAAGTATGGCAGGCACCTTATGAGCACAGAGGCCACAAAGCTAATCAGGATAGCAGGGGCTATGGGGACAGAGAAGAACACAAATAAGCATCAAAAGCTTCTGGAGTGAATACATCACAGAAGCTGACAAAACACCAAGGACTAGCCCTGCCCAGTGGGAAATCAGGGCTGGACTCAGCATTCATAGAGCAAAAAATGGTTGTGAAATAGAATTGGGCCCCAGGTGTGACTTACTATCCCTCTCTCCTCTCTGTGGGATTCCAGTACCACAGTTCCTGGAAAGAAATTACTCACATAAACACTGCAACATGAAGGAAAAAAGTTTTTTTTTTTTTTTTTTTTTTCTCTTTTTTTTTTTTTTTTTTAAATTTTCAAAGGGGGGGGTGTTTTTTTTGCCTTTTTTATTTTTTTTTTTTTTTTTTTTTATTTTTTAAGGGGGGGGGTTTTTTTTTTGCCTTTTTGTTTTTTTTTTTTTTTTTTTTCTCTTTTTTTTTTTTTTTTTTAAATTTTCAAAGGGGGGGGTGTTTTTTTTGCCTTTTTTATTTTTTTTTTTTTTTTTTTTTATTTTTTAAGGGGGGGGGTTTTTTTTTTGCCTTTTTGTTTTTTTTTTTTTTTTTTTTGCTCATTCTCTTTTCATTTTTCAATATTTCAAGAGGGGTGATGTTCTTTGTGCCTTTTTAATTTTTTTTGCATTTTCTATTTGACTTTTTTTAACTACTTCTGTTTATCTTTTTTTAGTACTTTAATGGGATTTTTTGTTCAGCTTTTCTCTCCTCCTCAGCATCTTTCTTTTGTAAATTTTACTTCTTTCATCTTTTCTCTATCCTCTTTTATTACTGTTATATCTATGTCTTAGTTACTTTTCTTGTTTGCTGAAACAAAATACTCAATACCCAAAAGTTAAGGGAAGACAGGTTTATTTGGCTCATGTAAGGGTCAGAGGAAGTGGACATTGCTGGAAAGCCTTGCAGTAAGTCCCAGCCTCCTGTACCCACCACAGTGCCAGTGAAAGGTTAAATAATAGACAGAAAGAGACTTATGGTGAAGCTGAGGCTTGGGACCTGGTTAGTGCTGCTGATGGCAGCAAAGACAAAATCCCCCAAGCACATCCTGGATGTATTGAATACAATCGTGAGAAGGAATTGGGAGCTAGGGAACTTTGAAGTCATCTAGTGAATTACTGCTGAACACTTGGCATGATGGCACCAGGTAGGGTTGTCAGGGAGTTGGCACTGCTTATCTTGCTAGGATAGAAGAAACTAGTACCGGAACCAGGCACAATTAGCAAGCAACACACAAGGTCAGTGAGAAGGGATAATTCAGGGGAAAGTATTTTAACTGGGGTCACACTGACCTCAGCTGCATCTAATTCAGCAGGCGCTGCCACTTCACAGACCAGGACTTAGGCCTTAGTGACATATCTGAGTCACACACAGCTTTGGTCTGACTCCTGATATAAAACAGCATAGCTGAATTAGGGAAGGCAACAAGCATATATCTCTTGTAGCTGTATGCTAGTACTGGGCTCTATTAACCTTTATTAATTTGTAGTTTTCTTCTTTATGTATGATTACTGATTTCTTCATGTTTTTAATAGTGTTGTAGTTGTTATTTGTGGGCCTTTAAATGATTAAATGTCAATATCTGGTTTATTTTTGTCTATTTCTTTTTATTTTTAAGGGTGGGATAGTAGCTGCTTTTAATTGGCTTATACTCTATATTACTATCTAGTTTTTCTTTGAGTCTGTATTGTTATTGCTGTTTTATTTTTTATTGCTCCTGGTGGAATAATTGTTGCTTTTAACTTGTATTTATTGTGTGTCAATATCTGGTTTGCCTTCATGTCATTAACATTGATGCAGTTTGTTTTTCCCTCTCTTAGTGATGCTGGAGATCAACCCATGGAAAAAAAGTTGGGTGCCAGGGATTTAGCTCAGTAGTGCCACTGGCTTCCTGCCTCACAAGCACAAGGTCCCAATGTCAATCCCTGGTAAAAATAAATAAATAAATAGAATGAAATAAAGAAAGAAAGAAAGAAAGAAAGAAAAAAAGAAAGAAGGAAAGAAAGAAAAGTAAGTTGGGGGTGGAGATTTAAGTCAGTGGTTCTGCTGCCTGACTCTCAAGTGCAAGGTCCTGAGTTTGATCCCCAATACTAAACAAAAGAAAAAAAGCAAATTGGGCACTTAAAAAACTTGGAAAAGTCAACTATGCCAAGAGATGCACACATCTCAATATAGAAATGAACGTATAGGAAACCAGGTGTTGCAATCGGGATTTTCAAGAGAACAAATTTAATATAGGACACATAATTTATAGGATTATCTCACATTATTCACTCAAAAAGTCAAATGCAGAGGAGTACAAGAGATCTGACCACATGATAAAGACCTGAAGAATCCAGCCGAGGGCCTGGATTCCACAGTAATGTCCCACACAAGTAAAGACCCAGAGACCAAGGCAATGTCTTATGAGAGTCTGTATTAAGGATCCACACTGGTAAGCCCCAAAGGCCTGTTGTGGAAGCTAGGAAGTTTGTGCCAGTGGGTGAAGGATCTGTGCCACCAGGCTGAGAGATCTTCACTGGAGCCAGGAAGCATCGTTCAAGGTGAAGACCAGAGCACCCCCAACCAGAACAGAAGCCATCCTGAATGACAGTGAGGACCTGAGCTCCTCTGATAATGAGAATTGTCAAGTTCATATCAGGAAAACCAGCCACAGCAAGCTTCTCCAGGAAAATCAACAGCATGCAGACATCCTCCAGTTCTCCTTTCATGTTGTTGACAATAATTCTTAGGTGAGTCTTCCACACCCAGAATCACTCTGACTCAGTTCAGATGGACATTCCAAGTTGACCATTAGTTATTCCACCACATCAGGCAAAAATGACTCCTTGAAATTTCCATAATTGACATAACTAAATGCAAATGTATCAAAGTGGGAGAAATTCCAAAACTGAATTCAAAAGACTGATTATAAAATAATGAATGACTTCAAAAATGATATAAATATACAGCTGAATGAATTAAAGATGGCAATGCAGGATAGGAAGGAACAATTCAACAGAGTTTTTGCAAAAAACAAAAAAAAATTATAGAAATGAAAAGCATAAGTCAAATAAAAAACACAGTAGAAAAAAACTCACCAATAGATAGAACCATGAAGTAGACAGAATTTCAGAGCTTAAAGGTAAAGTTGAGGATTTAGTACTTATAGAAATTAATAAAGAAAAAAAGTAACAGAAAAATAACCCAAGAACTCTGGACATAGTTAAAAGACCAAATTTACAAATCTGTTGGTGTAGATGAAGGCACCAACATACAAATCAACCCATTAAATAAAATAATACCAGAAAAATCCCCAAATCTTGAAAAAGATATTGACATCTAGGTATAGGAAGTATTTAGAGCACCAAACAGGCATGATCATAAAATAAGCTTCTCACATCATGTTACAGTTAAAATGACAAGCACACGGAACAAGAGCAGAATATTGAAAGCTTCAGGGGGGAAGCACCAAGTCATTCATGGAGGTAAACCCACAAGAATAGCATCAGATTTCTCTGCCATAGCATTAAAGGCCCAAATGGATCATACTTTAGCCCATAAACCAAGCCTTAATGAATAAACAACTTGAAATAAATTTTTGCATCTTATGATATCATACTGAAGTGAAACAAAAAGTCAACCTGTACAAACACATAGAGATCAAACCACTCACTTTTGATCAAGCAGCAGATCATTGTGGAAATCAGGGGGAAAATCTAAAAATTTCTAGAATCAAATAAAAATGGAATTACAGTGTACCAGACTCTCTGGGATATAGCAAAGGCAGTTCTAAGAGGGAATTTATGGCTATGATTGGCTATTTCAAAAACACCAGTGAGAGCTCAAACCATGACTTATTCATGCATCTCTAAGTCTTAGAAAAACAAGAACAAACCAAAACCAAATCAACAGAAGAAATAATAAAGTTCACAGGTGAAATAATAAGATAGAGACTAGAAGAAAAATAAACAAGATAAAATAAAAGGAGGGTACTTTGAAAAGATAAGCAAGATTGATAAACTCTTCAACAAACTAATGAAAACAAAGAGAAAGATTCAAATAATACAGTTAGAGATGAAAAAGGGGATGCTGAAAAGAGATATCATTGAAATCCAGAGATTTTTGGGACTACCTTGAAAACCTAATAAGCTGGAATATTGGAGCTAGGGATATAGCTCACCAGCACAGCACCTGCCTGGCAAGCACAAGGTCCTGAGTTCAATTCCCAGTACCAAAACAAAATAAAACAAAAAATGTCTAGACATATACAACCTACCAAAACTGAATGGAGAAGATATAAAAATCCTAAGCAGATCAATAACAAGCAGTGAGATTGTGGCAGTAATTTTTTAAAAAGTCTCAAAAAAAAAAGTAAAGGGTCAGATGGGTTTACAGCTGCATTTCATCAAACCTTTAAAGAACTAACAAAACACTAATGTTCCTTACGAAATAGAAAGGAAAGGGACACTTCCAAATTCATCCCATTCATCAAAACCAGATGAAAATACAACCACAATCACACCAAAACTATAGACCAATATCCTTGATGAACATAGATGAAAAAAAAAACTTAAAAAATACTGGTAAACTAAATTCAATGAAACACTAAAAAGACCATACACCATGATAAACTTGGTTTAATTCCAGCATTAGAAGGATACTTCAACACACACAAACCAACAAAAATAATTCACCACATAAATAGAACCAAGGGTAAAAGAAATCACACAGTCTTCTCAATTGATGCAGAAACCCCTATGACAAAATTGAATATCCTTTCATTATAAAAATCTCTACCAAAAATAGATATCAAAGGGTCATCCCTCAATATACTAAAGGCCATTTTTCACAACCCCACAGCCAAAATCATTCACATGAAATGTGAAAGTATTTCACATGTGAAAACATAAAAATATTTCCTCTCAAATCAGGAACAAGGAAGGGTGTCCACTTTCAAAACTTCTATTCAATGTAGTTTTTGAAATTTTAGCTACATCAATTAAAAAAGTGAAAAAATAAAACTGATACAAATAGGAAAGGAGGAAGTCAAATTTTCTCTATTGTAGAGGTCTCTTTAGAGGACCCTAAAGACTTCACCAAAAGACTGCTAGAGCTGATAAATGAATTCAGCAAAATATTAGGATATAAAATCAACATGAAAATCTTAATAGCTTTTCTCCATACCATTAATGAACCAACTGAGAGAGAAATCAGGAAAACAATTCTGTTCAGAATTACTTCAAAAAATTAAAATTTCTTAAGATCAATGTAACCAAAGAGGTGAAAGACATCTATAATAAAAATTTCAGAACACTGAAGACATTGAAGAAGACACCAGAAATGTAAAGACCTTTCAAGTGCATGGACTAGAAGAATAAGTATTGTTAAAATAGCTAAAATACCATGAACAATCTACAAGCTCAATGCAATTCTCATCAAAATGCCAGTAATATTCTTCATATAACTATAAAAATATCCAAGAATTTTCATGGAAATACAAAATATTCAGAATAGCCAAAGCAATCCTAACAAAAAAGAACAAGACTGGAGGCATCAAGATACCTGGTTTCACCATCAGCAGAACTAAGAGACAATCTAAAATGTGGGCAAAAAGTTTTACCAGCTGTTCCTCAGACAAAGGATTATTATCAAGGATATATAAAGAACTCAAAACAATCAGTCCCCCCAAATATAAAGACCCGATTCAAAAATGGGCATCCGAAATGAACAGACATTTCTCAGACAAAGAAGTAAAAGCAGCAAGAAAATATTTGAAAAAATGTTCCACATCACTGGTCATTCGAGAGATGCAGATGAAAACAACACTGAGATTCCACCTCACCCCACAAAGAATGGCTGCTATCAAGAAATCACACAATAACAAATGTTGGCGGGGTTGTGGGGAGAAAGGAACCCTTCTCCATTGTTGGTGGGAGTGCATACTAGTGCAACCACTATGGAAATCAATATGGAGATACCTCAAAGAGCTTGGACTGGAGGTTCCATTTGACCCAGCCATCCCTCTGCTGGGTATCTTTCCAAGAGAACTAAAAGAATCATATCACAGAGAAGTATGTGCACCCATGTTTATAGCGGCACAGTTTGTAATAGCTAAATCTTGGAAACAGCCTATTTGCCCATCCGTTGGAAACTGGATAAAGAAGTTGTGGTTTTTCTATAAAATGGAATATTACTCAGCCATAAAGAGCGAGAGAATAGATTCATTCATAGGAAAATGGATACATATTGAAGATATACTAAGTGAAATAAAGAAGTCACACATGTGTAAATACCGAATAGTGTCCCTGGTGTGAATAATCTGCAGCAATGCATAAGATTCTAATAAGATTACTGACATTTAGAAATGGGAAGAAAGGAGCTAAAGGTGTAGGGAAGGTGGGATGGGTAGGGGAAGAGTAAAAAGGGAAAAGAAAAAAATGTGAGAGAATGAAAAGGTGAAAATAAAGTGTTTGTAGATGGGGAGGGGAGGAGGGGGTGAAGGGAAGGCAGAGGTAAGGGGAAAAAATGAGAATCAAGACTTGCCATGTAGAGGTACATGATCCCAACAATGAATGTAACTGTACTGTGTCCCTAAAATGTACCAATAAACTCAATTAAAGCTGAAAAATAAAAAATAAAAAATAAAATAAAATCTTAAAAAAAAAAAAAGATGCCCGGTTTCAAATTATACTACAAAGCCATGCTAACAAAAAAGGCATGGTACTGGCCCAAAAATAGAACAATGGGACAGAATAGAAGACATGAAAACAAATACACATAACTATGGTGAACTGATTCTGGAAAAAGGTTTAAAATGTACAAGGGAGAAAAGATACCATCTTTAATAAATGGTGCTGGAAAAATTGGATATCCAACTTGTACAAGATGGAAACTAGATCCTTATCTCTCACCCTGTACAAAGGCCAATTCAAAATGGATCTCAATCCTAAGTATAAGACCTCAAACTTTGAAAATGCTGAAAGAAAACACAGGGGAACAACTTGAAGCCATAGGCACAGGCAAAGATTTCCTCAAAGGGATACCAATAGCACAGGAAATAATAGCAAGAATCAGCAAATGGAACCACTTCACATTGAAATTTTTCTAAACAGCAAGGAAACATAGAATGAAGAAACAGCCTAGAGAATGGGAAAAAGTCTTTATCAGCTACTCTTTTGACATAGATTTAATACCTAGAATATATGAATAACTCAAAAAACTTAACACCGAAAAAAAAAAAAACATATCCAGTTAACCATGAGCAAATAAGTTGAACAAACTCATCTCAAAAAAAGTGCAAATAGGGCCAGGAATTTAACAGTGGCACTGCACCTGCCTTGCAATCCCCAGTATACCTCCCCACCAAAAAGAGAAAAGGAATGAGGAGGAAAGAGAAGGTAAGGGTGGGTAATGGAAGAATGAGTATAATAAAAGTATACTATATGCATTGCAGTCCCCTCTCCCGCTATGAAGCTAGGAAGGAGGTTGAGGGAAAAAAAGGTGACAGGGGAGTGAAAAAGATCACAGTATGCTATGTGGATGTACTAATCCACTGAAATTAAACCCATTAATTTATAAGCAAACAAAGATGGGGAAAAGACAACCAAACTAGCTCTTCAGTAGGTAACTAGCTCAAAAAGCCCTACTGTGCTTGGTCTTTAGCAAGCTGATAACATATTTTAGACTAAAAATAATTGCCTTAGAAAAGATAGGAGGATTTTAGATGGTGCACCTTCCTTAATAAACTGCAATTGGATGTTTGAGATATTTCAGTAGAAATGGTTCAGCATCTGTCCAAATAATAATAAATATTACAAATTGTATTCTTTTTTCAGGCATGCCTGTAAATTAAGAGACTGCGGAGTTCCTTGACAACTGTGTCACAGGGGAAGGAAGGGTTCAGAGAAAGGAATGACACCAGGGATTGCATCTCCAATTATGGAATCAAATGGATTCACACTCGCATTGGACACCATAGGTTCTTGTACCCAGGCTAAGCCCAGGAGCACAGGTAAAATCACCTGAGAATTTCTTAATACTAAGGTGGGATGCCCAAGCCTAAACAGTGTTTCACTGGACTGCATGATTTTTAATAATGCCAGGAGGATGAGGCAGGAGGATCACAAGATGAAGCCCAGTCTGGGCAGCTTAACAACTTTACAAGACCCTACTTCATAAATAAATAAATAAGGCTGAAGGTGTAGTTCAGTGTGAAGGTCCTGGGTTCAACCCCCAGTACTCTGGGGCAAGATGGGGAAAGCACTTCCTTAGAAGACTCTGGCATACATGAAAGGTAAGGTTTGCTATCTATTCCAAATCACTTATCTGCCTAAGAAATCAAGGTTCACCTGTGTAAAGTGACTGCTTGCTGCTGACCAGTCTTTTTTTTTTTAATAGTTTAATTAGTTTCATTGGTACATTTTAGGTAACAATATAATGATATTCATCACTGGAGATTTGTACTTTTACATACTATATCTTGGAGTTTAGAGGTGAAATTTTATTTCCTTCAAGTTTTACTTTCTTCAGTTCCATTTTCTATCCTACCTAGCTCATATGCAGGCATGCACACACACACACACACACACACACACACACACACACACACACGGCCTGTGCTCTGTTTCCTCTATACTCAGTGTTTCTCTGTGCTGTATTGCCTGTGGGTCTGTTTATTGCAAAGACACAGTGAGACAGATGATAACCAACCAACAAAAGCCAAAGCCCCGTAGAACCCGGACCAATGCCGATACAGAGCAATGACAAGAGGAACACGTTATTCCCCACTTTCAGCATATTTAGAGTTTTGCAAAATAGGAAAACTATTCTCTGAAAATGTAATTTGACCTGCCTGTTAGGTGTTTAAACTCAAAATCCAAGAACTACCCTTGAGGATGCACAAAAATTTAAATAAGTTTGAGCTCTGGAGCCTTGGAGGGCCTTCTCTTCCCACTCTTGCACCTGCCTTTGACAGCGCATCCTTAAACTCATGGGTGCTTAGAGTTTAGCTCCTTCCCCCTGAAGGAAAGTTTTAAGCTTTCTTTTTTTTTCTCTGAAAGTAGCATAATTTTAATTTAAGAAGTAAACTGTCAGTAGACTAAGAAAGCAAGTACATATTTATTAACATGGGCAAATATGAGGTTGAATTCAAACAACGAGTCCCAAAGAGGAGTGAAATAAGCTAAAGCTGAAATTTCTCCCTTACAGGACAATGGGCACAGGGACAGGGATATAGGCAATTCTGGTGGCATGGTGAGTGGTCATCAAAGAGGATCTACGTACGCAGAAACTACCCTGTCAATGATTAGTTTGGAAACTAGAAAAAGTCCTGGGACAGACATGAAGTTCCAACAAAGTCCATGTGATGTGATTTGCTCTTAAATTGTCTCATCTGATCAGATAATGAGATTTCAGGGTAGGATGGGAGTAGCCCTAGTTATTTTGTGAATCTTGTTTTAACATAGATAAGGAAATTGGGGGAAATGCACTGCCTTCAATTCTGAGAGAGAAACAAATCAATAAGAGGGGTGCTTTGATTCTTCAGGCCTCATTTCAGGCCCTCGGAATGTCAACAGGCCAAACTTTGGATTATCAGTTTTGAACCCAGTACCCTCAATTCTCAACCAAGTTGACTATTTCTGTCACCCTTACAAAAAGGTAACATCCAAAATGCTCATTACTTAGCTAGAAGGACATTTTTTGTTTGTGATACCAGATTCCTTCCAAAAAGAGAAATCTGCTTGAGAACAGACCCCGATCTCTCAGCTATCCCTCTTCTGTCCAGTTGTCCAGTTTCTGGTCACCACCAGCCTTCAGGGGAGGCAGCAAGAGGCTGATGCTCCTTGTTAGGGCCTGAAGCAGGTTTGGCTCCAAATGCTGGCAAGTTTCTGGGTTTCTGAAGTTCTACACACACACCTGTGGTCCAGGTGCAGAGTCACTGCAATCTGGTTTCATACCCTCTGGCACTCACTCGGTCACCCATAAAACACTGCCCTTAGTCCTTGCCTCTTGGCTCTTGACCACAGAACAGCAGACAAAAAGCACCTTCAGAAATCTCCATTTCTTATTACTACTTCTCTCTCTTAGTTCAATAGCTTGACATTATTTTCTGTGAAGTTTCTTGTTTCTTTTTGTTTTCTGGTCATGAGAAAAAAGATGGCTAACAATGGCCCCAAAGTCTATATATGAATGGTTCAGCACACCCAGACTCAACTTTTCAGTAAAGTCAATCTGACAGTCTCCTCTCAAAAAGGAGATCTCTAAGGGTTAAATTAACTGTGGCTGGGTTGAGTTTACCTTGTGGAAGATTCTGAGGAATCATGATCACACATATCAGTATGTTGCAGAATTTTAAGAGACAGGAGAGACCAAAGGGAATCAGGAGGGTTATTAGGTATCCCTTGACTTAGTTGGACTCTTGCTTGAAATACTCCGGTGAACTCACCCCCCTGGGCTACATCAGAGTCTTGTTGAAATAAAGTCCAGCAGCCAATGAAGATCAGCAGTAGAAAGCAGCACCCAGCAGAGTCGACCTATAGTGTCCAGCACAAGCTTGCACCAGAAGGCTGTGTCTGGCAGTGGCAAAGACCAGTACCTGGAGAAGTTGATTCTGTGCTTCAGCCTCAACCAGCGCCGAACAGCCGTGGCAGCAGCAGTGGTCAGCACAGTTGGCTGTGTGTCAGCTGCTTGCATCCAGCATTATCTGGTATTATCTGATGATAGGGCTGCTAGCAGAGCTGTACTTTGCTAATTCATGATTTCCATTTGAATCTATAAAAAGAACTCGAGGCTGAATGGCAAATAGCCCCACCAGCTAGGTAGTAAGCATTCAACTCCTGAGATTGGGGGTGGGGGTGGGGTAGCAGATCCAAATATAACATGCTAATTTTCTGTTCCTGTGAATAAGCATAAGGTTACTAACTGCTTTTTGCCCCTGACTGTTCTCCAGAAATTAAGTAAAAGCATAGCATACTTAGACACACTCTCAGAGAATGGCAGCAATCAGGTTACAAACTCTCATTCCGAGGTTTACAGAATTTTATCCTAAACCTGAATAGACTGTGGTTCCAGATAGGGAACCGAAGGTGAAGAAGAGAAGGTGTGATTTTTGCACTTTTTCACAGCCATTTCACAGTCCCTGTCTCCAGGTTCAAGGCACTCTACACTAAGTACTATCTCCTAGTTCCAGAGTTTTCCCACTCTGGAAGAGTGAAATTTACACATCAAAACATCATTTCCCAGCTGTTCTCAGCCAGTTCTCCAAAGACTGCAAAGAAGGCATCGCTGGTTAAGTTTCTGTTTCCATAGCAGCCACTGACCAGCTGTATTTTCACTTTCTAGTATCGTTTCTAACTTCTGATTGCAGGGACACTCCCAGCTTACATCACTGGCTGTTTTTATAGCCCTGTTCTTGTATTTCATTTTGACTGGCCAGATCTCTGAGGACTTCTTGCTAAAATACAGCAGAACGGTTGCCTAATTCACAGCAGCTATGAGGTAAGGACTTATCTGACTGTCGGCTAGCATGTCTAAGGTTTGAAAAAAAAAAAAGTGTTAAATCATTGCTATCTGGAATGTCTCTTGTCAGTGAGGTCAAGCTTCCTAACTCTTCTCTTTGAGTGTTTGCTTAAGGAATGAATATGTGTGAATGCAAATACATTTGTGTACCTAGATGAGCTGTTGCATTTTAATTGTTGTTAGCATCAGCCTAAAGCAACTTCCTTTATGCTACAGCCCAAAGCAGAGAGAGAAGAAGGGAGTGAGTATTGCAGGAATGGAAAAAATGATCCCAGTGTCAGACATACCTTTCACTAGGCTCACTCTGTCCCCTCTAAGGAAAGGAGGGACAGCTTGACTGGGTAGAAACATCTCTTTTGCTCTCTGATCATTGTGCAGGAAAAGCAGGACCCACATAATTGTGGGACCTGCATTTGGACCTCTCACATACTTTGGAACGATGTGGGGTGAAGATGGGAGAAGTTCAGGGCCTTTCTATTGACTTCTAGTTTCAGGTTGTTATAGTTGTTACTGCTGCTGTTTGGGGTTTTTATTTCTTTTTGGTGATATCCTGGATTGAACACAGGTTTTTCACCCTAAGCTACATCCCCTACCCCTTTAAAATTTTTTCATTTTAGGAAAGTGTCTTGCTAAGTAGCTAAATTGCCTGGGCTTGGCTCAATTTTGTAATACTCCTGCCTCAGCCTCCCAGAGTACTGAGATTATAGGCATGCACAACTTCACCTGGCTGGTCTCACTTTCTGACTGCTGGACTCTGATGCACTTCTGATAGCATTGAAAATTGGCAGGCTACTCCTTCCTTGGGACACCTGCAAATCCTTGACATGCTCTTTCCTATAGGTCCTAGCTGCAGTTCTGTTTGGGGGCATTCACACTTGCCTTGCTCAAAAGGCCTAACATGGTCATTTCTGTGTAATCACAACTGAACACTGGGTCACCTCATTCCTGAAATCAGCAGATAAAATAATTAGTTGATACTGTCTTGAAAATATCCACTCAGTGCTTCACTTGGAAAAATCTGAAAGGGCCAAAGTTACAGAAAATACTCAGTTGCTGGCCTATGATGTACTCTCCTTCACATACAAAGTTCTCCCTGATCACTGAAATAATTAAATGACAGCAATAATAACAGCTATTATAAAGGTAGCATTGACTTCTGTGCTTATTAAGAGCCAGCCTACTCAGCTCTCCACCCTGCTGCCAGCAGCTCTGTCTGCTTTCTTTGTCTCTGCTTTTGCCTATTGTGATCCTTTCACACAAATGAAAGTGTTCTGCAATATGTTTCTGCAGTGGAATCTTATGATGTCATTGCCCCTTTCCCCCATTTTTGTCTGAGCTGGTCACTGTTCTACAAGAAGGAAGCTAAGCCCCCTTGATGCCACTTTTAGTTCTTTATCTCTTCCCAGTCCCCCAGTGTGATTGATCCAGCTCCCTTCACCACCACCATCCCCTGCCTGTCTTCCCTTAGTCAGCTGGATGCATGCACAACCAGAGTCACTGCACTGGGCCCACTCCACACACGGAAAGGGCACACACATGCCACAACGACCACCTCTCATCGATACCGTGACCCTGTGGAATTCCAGCCAGCTTGCTGTAGCCCACCATTTGGAACTGTGCAGAAAGCCTACCTACGTGACGGGCTAGACCTGGTAATGGTTGGCCCAGGTGTGCGTCTCTCAGTAACTTACTCCTCACCCTCAGTATCCATGCTCCTTAGATCTCCTTCCCACTGCTCCTACAAGGCATCTTGTGCTCTTCTCTCTGGGATCTGTGAGTAATCAACTGCTTTTGTTATTTCACATTTTGTTGGAAGACACACCTCTGCATCTCACCTGACTGACACACCCGCACTTTCTTTCCTGGCGAGTATCTAGAGAGTGGACAGGTGGTGTGAAGAAATTAGACAAGGCAGGTGAGTGCCATTAGGAATCTGTCTGTATAAACAGATGTGTTGTGACAGGGACGTCTAGTGACAGGTGGGACACTTAGGCATAAGGCAGATTAGCAGGTTAAGGAAATGTCCCATGAAGGGCATGCTTTAAACCTTTGTTAGCGAATTCCCTGAAGGCCCATGAAAGGGCTGCTCTTAAGAAGGAGACCTCAAAACCAAATGAGGGCCGGGAATTTAGCAGTTCATTGGCCTGCCTTGCAAGCACGAAAACCCGAGTTCAAACCCCAGTACCAAAAAAAAAAAAAAAAACAAATGAGGAAAAGGAGTCCAAAAATTTCCTCTTGTGCTTGCTTCTTTGATTTAACATGTTTTCAAGGCTTGTCCATATTGCACGTGTATCAGCATCATTATTTTTCATGGCTGAATAATACTCCAACTGGTGACTGCGCTCTGTTTTGTTTGTCCATTCATTAATGCTCAACATTTGTATGATTTCCACCTTTTGAATAGTGCTCCAGTGAATATCCATGTACTAGAATTTGAGTATCTGTTTGCAATTAATTGGAGCATTTATTGAAGTGTGGAGTAAGCCCAGGATCATGTGCTTAGGAGTGTGTCATATGGTAACTCTGTTTTTGTTATACTGAGAGACCACCAGGCCTCCTTCTACATTTGACGTTCCTACCAGCACTGTGTTTGGGTTCTGATTCCTCAACGTCCTTGACAGCACTCTTGTTATTTTCCTCTTTTTGTTTGGTTTGTTCATTTGTTTGTTTGTAGGACTGGGAATTGAATCCAGTGGCATTCTACCACTGAGTTACGTCCTCATCCCTTTTATTGTTTTATTTGGAGACAAGGTTTGCTAAGTTGACCAGGCTGAGCTCAAACTTATGATCCTCCTGCTTCAACCTCTTTTAGGGCAGGAATTACACATGTGCTGCATCTGGCATGTTTTCTAGTTTTTCACTATTATTCCAACTTTGTGGAAGAGAATGGTATCTTAGTTTCCTGTTACTGTGTTTTGCTTTGGTTTTTGTGTGTGATGGGGGCAGGATTGTTTGTTTGTTTGTTCTACTTCATTTTTTCCCATACTGGATTTGAACCCAGAATCTCTCAAGAACTCTACCGCTGATTACTTCTCCAGCTCACTTATTTTATTTCGAGACTGGGTCACATGAGCTGGCCTCCATCTTGTGATCTTCCTGCCTCAGCCCCACAAGCAGATGGAATTACAACCCACACACCACCTCATCCACCTGTACTGTGGTTTTGATATGCATTTTTCTAACAGTTATTGATGTTTATTGAGGTTTACCATACTTTTTGTGTGCATCTTCTTTTGAGAATATCTACTTAAATTCTTTGCCGACTTTTTTAATTTGGTTGTTTGATTTTTTTGTTGATAAGTTGTAGGGTTTTTAAAATACATATATATATTCTACATATACTTATCATATAAGATATATGACTGTAAGTATTGTCTTTCATGCTAGTAATTGTCTTATAACTGGTGGTACTACTCTTGGGAAGCACACAAACTACTTATTTTGATAAAGTCTAACTTTTTCCTTTATATTATTGTTGCCTTTTAATTTGGTATCCATATCATAACCAAAAAAATGTCAAATGCAATGCTATGAACACTCCCCCTCATGTATTCTTCTACAACTTCTGCAGTCTTGGGTCTTACATCTCAATTCCTGGTCTATTTTGAGTTAGTCTTTGCATTCAGGATAAGCTAAGGGGCCAACTTCATTCTTGGGGAGGGTTTTGTTTTCCTTTTTTTTTTATTACCCGGAATCCAACTTGGGGCTTCTCCCTTACTGGGCAGGTGCTGTGCCATTTTGCTATATCCCAAGCCCCCAACTTCTTTCTTTTACACCTGTTTTTCCACTTCCTCACATCACTTGTTGAAATGACTGTCCTTTCTTCCACTGAGGGGCCTTGGCACTCTTGTCAAAAATCATTTCAGTGTACTTATGAACTGAACTATGTCCCCTCCCAAAATCATAGCTTAAAGCCTTAATTCTAAATGTGACATTAGTTATAGATGGTGCAAAAGGAATAAAGGTCCAGTGAAGTTTGAAGGATATGTTTTGACTTACATAGGACTGAGGTTCTTGCAGAAGAGGAAGAGACACAGCGTCATCTATTTTGATGAGCCAGGGAGAAAAGGCCATATGAGGATGCTGGAAGAAGGTGACCATGTTCAACTGAGGAGGCACTTACTAGAAACTGTAAGGTCTGGGACTTTTATCTGGGACTTCTAGGTTCTAGAGCTGTGAGGAAATACATTTCTGTTCTTTAAGTCAGCCGATATGTGCTATGTTGTTATAACAGCCCAAATGGGCTAATATACCCACCATGTATTCTAGGGTTTACTTCTGGGCTCTCTTCATTGACCTACATCTCCATTATCTTCAGTTGGCCTGTGCGTTTTTGGTTGTCACAATTGTGGGTTACTAGTGACATCTGGTGGGTACACATAGGGATGCTGTTTAAATATTCTACAATGTAACAGATAGCTTCCTGCAGGAAAAATTAGCCAGTCCAAATGTTAATACAGCCAAGGTTGAGAAACTCAGACTTCCATTATTTCTTAGAAGAGATACTGACAGTGAGTGTTTATTCTGAAGGACTATTTTGGGGAACACTTACCTACCTACTCTGTTTTAGTTTCCCAAGCAGATTTTAGATTAGTTGTCATTTTTCATTTTTTCTTCCCCTTTTCTACATTTATTGTGTCTAACTAATCTTGATAAACATACATTCAAAAGACAACAAAACTAATTCTCAAAAATTCACTCAATCCAATCTGTTAGAAAATGAGATTCAAATTTCTATCACCATATTCAATATTTACTGAATAGTCAGATATTTGTTTCTTCTCAATCCTGAAAATGCATATTCCTTTGAAATTTTTTGTAGACCATTTTTAATTCAAATTCTTAAGCAATAAAAGTAGATAACCAATAAATTTTCCTCTAGATTTCTACAGCTGGTTGCTTAATTACAATTCATCTAAACTTCAATAATCAAAGGCTATTTATTAACTCAAATGCAGCTAAGGGTGAAGAAAGGGAACAATTATAAACACAGAAGGGAAAAAAAGTGATCAGCGTGCTGGAAAACTTTTCAAACATTAGACTACTATTAAATTTTGCTACATTCTTTGTAAGAAGGTAATGCTAGGTTTATTTTTCAATGCAAAATAAATCTTTCAACTTCTTTTCTAAAACTTGGTTTTCCACTTCCAATAAATATTGCATTATTCCTATAGGCCTACCACACCCATGTCTCCTCTCTGACCTTATTTCATGTGGCTTTGTCCTGCTCTCTGCCCTCCAACCATACCTTTTATGCTTGCAAAGTATGTACTCACCTTGGGGTCTCTGCACCCTTTATGTTAGTGAGTCCCATCTTTTGAATGCCAGTGGCCTCTGCCCTTGGTGTCACAGCTCTTTCACGTTACAGCCCTTGGGGGCTTCGAGCCACCCGGTCAGCTCCTCCCCAGCAGAGGTTTGTAGCCACTTTGGCAGCTACCTGGTGCTCTTCCACCAGCTTCTGCCACCTCTTTGGGTTCTTTGGAGGTGGTGATCAACTGCCCCGGTCGGCACTGCCAGTCTCTGCTGCTGGCATTTCTCAGGACTGGCAGCACCTAGTGTTGCCAACTCCTTTTAAAGAGATCTGCTCTGTTCACACTACACATTATAAGAATTTACAGGAGGGAGGCTTTATCAGTACCTGTGCTATACCATATGGGGCTTAATACACCCAAGGGAGCCCGCATCAACTAAACCGAGGAGTGTAAGGGAGCTCCTTTCACAGATCAGGAGTGGGCTGCATGTGGAACTTTTTAAGGAATTCATATTAATGGAGTACCCGGTTCATCAGGACTGACTGCAGGGCAGAGTCATCTGGGATAGGTCTGTGTTTTAAACCTGTTGCTTAGATGTCCTAGGAGAGGACATCTAAGAGCATCAGCTACCATGGTAACAGTTTGGCTGACAAGTACTGCTTGACTGACAGCACCCAAGTTTCTGGGGGGAAAGGGCAGGGCTGAAATTCTGACTGCTACTGCTTTCCAAGCATCTCCAGGGGATCCAGCCATGCTGATCATGGCCTATTGGGGTTTGGGGACTTCAGGACATCAATAGGCACCAGTGCCTCTCCAATCTTTGCCTTCTCAGGAGTGGTTTCCTGGCCACTCCTCCAGGAGGGGGATGAAGCAGCCCAGCAGGAGAAGAGGCATCAATGGAGCCAGGTGCCTGTCAGCTGGGCCTGAAGGCAGTGGCTAAAGTCCCTGAAGGTGATGGGAAGGCTCTGAGGCTAGTGGCCCCAGGCCACTTTGAAGAGACCATGGGGATGGAGGGCAAGATTGTGCCCCTTCTGGCAGTCAGAGGAAGAAGAGAAGATTTGAGCCTAGTTTTCTTTTTTCATCTCACTCTTCTACCCAGATCTTTGCTCAGTTGCCATTTTCTCAGTGAAACCCTCTCACCACCATATTTATGACATCCTGTAACCCCAATCCTGCCTCTGCTTTATTTTTCTCCACAGCACCATCTAACACTTAATGTGCTTTACTTAGTAATTTTATCCCCTCACACTATAACTCCGTAGGGATAAGGGCCCTTATCTGCATTATACAGTATGTTGCTATACTGACAATATTTTGAACAATTTCTGGCTTTTAGCAGTTCTTCAATAAAATGTGAAGGAGGGAAGGAAGGAAGGAAGGAGAAGAAAGGAAAGGAAAGGAGAGAATTCAGAGAGCACAAAACTGTTTTGTATGGGTATTTGTCATTTTCTGCTTAGGTTTCCAATACCACCACCACCTCCTCATATTCATGGACACATTATTACACAAAGCACCACTAGCAAGGATACAGAAGAAAAAAATCACAAATTCCTCATAATCGTGGTTGTGAGTGTGTATATCTCTTTGCAAAGCTATTTAGCAATATCCAACAAAATGTAAAATGTATACACATGTTTAAAAGTGTATACACATCTTGATAGCTTTAAAGCTAATAAACAGAAACAATAGCGTGGTACACAATGTTGCAGTGTCGCTGTTGAATCAGAACACTAGAATAGAAGTGGGGACTTCGCTTCCACTTAGGATGCCAAAAGCTGGAAAGAGCATCATAGCTACTATTACAACCAAAAGAATGCCGAGCTGGGCATGGCGGTGTAAACCTATAACTCTAGCACGCCGGGAAGCTGAGGCAGAAGGATACCAAGCTCGAGCCCAGCCTAGGCAATTGGATGACACGACTAGACCATCTTTCCAAATTAAATAAGTAGGTAAATAAATAAGTGGTGCAGTAGTGTAGCCCGGTGTGAAGGCGCTGGGCTCAATCTCCAGTATCACACACATAAATAAGCTGATCGATCAACCTCTTTTTTTTGTTTTGTTTTTTGTTTTTTGTTTTGTTTAAACAAAAGTCAAACCCAGCAGCCCGGCCAACTCAGTGAAGCAGGTTCAGAGGCAAACTCAAAGGGCAGAGAGAGGCTCCCAAGGACCCTGCGTTCCGCAAAGATCTCCCCAGGGCTCCCACGCTCTGGCATCAGTTTGGTTTCGGTAGCTGGCTGGACCCGCGAGCTAGGATCAGATTCGGTTTCTGTTGTTTTCCTGCTGGGTCCTGCTTTGCGCACAGGCGGGGTCGCGGCCAGTCCCCGAGCTGCCCACCCCTGGCTGCAC
>NW_022900932.1:38796248-38799700 GCF_012274545.1 Fukomys damarensis
CGCGAGGACCCCGCCGCTCCAGCTCTGCCCGCGGAGCTCTGCAGCCATGAGGTAAGCTTCCCTGGCTCCTCCGCCAGCCTGCGCCGCCTTTGTTCCAGCCGGTGCTGTTCTCGGGCTTCTGTCCTCCCGGCGCTCTTGGAGCCCGTCGGGCGCGGAGTCCAGACCTGCGAGAGCCTGCAGGCTGAGGAAAGGGCGACGCCCCTGGAGCCCGTCCCTGCCAGGGAGAGCCTCAAGGATCCGGCGACCGCCCAGGTCCCCTGTCGCCTCCGCACCTTTACTCTTAGCCGTCACGACGGGGACCTTGCCGGGCTAGCCGCCCCCACCGCCTCCGCTGGGCAAGGCCTGCACCGCCCCCTGCTGTGGGGAGCCCCTGGGCCATTCCTGGTGGCTCCTGTCTGGTGCGGGTGTGGGGGGCTTGTTGCCTGCCCCTCCTTCCCAGGCCTCTTTCTGACTGCCATTCCCTCTGTGTGGCACCTGCGGTTTCGCCTCCCGACGTCACATTTGTCTCCCCTGCCATTTTGCGTTTCTGATTCCTGGCACCGCGTCCTTCCCTTCCTGGGAGCTGTCCTTCTACCGCGCACAGATCATTATTGTTCCACTCATCCATTATTCTGTAAGGATTTCTCTGTTTCTTTTACTAATTTGTCAGTGTAGGGTCCTTTTCTTACCCATTCTGAAGCCTCAGGGTGCTAACACCATGCTCTCCTTGGCTGGTGAACCACTCACCCTCTTGAGCTGAGTAAGGCGGTTCCTGTCTTGGGCTCTAGAAGCAAATACTGTAGCCCCTTGTTTCAAATCCTAACGCTAAGCACCTACTGGTTGGATGACCCAAAGTCATGTTTCTGAAACTGTGTGTGTCTGTTTCTTAATCAGTAAAATGAATGCAATTTGGTACTGTGAAAAAGGTTAATCAACTGCTTAGGATATGGTATTTGAACAATGAATGTTAATAACATTATTACAAGTTTGTGTTTGTTTATTTTTGTTTTGTTGGTACCGGGGATTGAACTGGGTCCTTGTGTTTGTGAGGCAGGCGGTGGAGCCACTGAGCTAATCCCTTGGCCCTCATTATTTACCAGTTTTAAAAATGTAAGTGTCTCTCTTCTAACATTGGTAAGAAAATGGGGAGATACTAGGGAGGGGCTTGAAGAAACAAGGAAAAGGAGTGTAGGGGGCAGTGTATTTGTATACAGGATGAAGTCAGAGAGGCTTTGGCACCACGAGGGTCAGTCTCCATAGTGCAGTGAAAATCTGCTCCTTCCTAGCAAAAGAATAACATTATCTAAAAATAAATGTTGCATTTTCAGATGTTATAGCCTCTCTTTATCAGCTTCCCAAAGAAAAATTTAAAATTAAGTAAAGTTTTAATTGTACCCAGTTGTGCATAAATTTGAAAGTCTGAGCAAAGCATTTTGTGCCTGACTGAATGTGTCTTTGAGATCTCACAGCTACATTCCCACAGCCTGAGCTGCCTCCATCGTCCTCCATGGGCAGATCATGGCAGACAGGCAGGTGCTCATTTGCTCACGATGGCATGCGTTTTCCATGCTCTTGGTGCAGTGCACACAAGAGAAGTAGCAGTTGTCAAAGGCCAGTCCTACCCAGTTTCCTAGTCTGGATCATGGGAATCCAAGATACATTTTCAGAATCCAAACATATTCTCAGACAGAGTGCAAGTCAGGATATAAAATAAGCTGGACAGGGGCTGCTAAACTAGGAAAAAAGTTTGGAGCCATCATCTGTGAAGGAGGGACTGGCAGCAATTCCCTCATATTAAATTCATGTGCTTTTTATGCTAGGCCTGTGCCTCTGGGCTGGACATACTGGTACCTGATAACATATACTGGATTCCTTCATCAATAAATACTGACTTATGCAGCTTCTGTATATGCCTGGCATACATGCGGATAAAAGAATAAAATCTGAACAAAGTTGCTATTCTCACGGGGCTTATATTTTAATGGGGAAAATAGACAGACAGCAGGTAAACAGCATAATCCAGAAAGTAATAAGACCTGTAAGGGAAATAAAACAGTATAGTATAATGGAGTAAGACAGTGAATCAAACTGGAGATAGCTATTTTAGATAGTTCTGTCACAGACGGCCTGCTAAGTAGGGAATATTTGAGCTGGGTTACAGGAAATCTAGTCATGCAAGAATTGGGAGCTGAACACACCAGGGAGAGTAAGAACAACAGATGAAAAAGCCCCAAGACTTCATATGCTGGAGAGAGGAGGAAGGTAGGTATATCTAAATCCACAGTGAAGGAGCAGGAGAATAGTAGGAACAGTTGGACAGATAGACAAGAGTAGCTCCTGTAGGGACTTATGGTATATAGCAAGGGCTGGATTAATATCTAATGGTATTGGAAAGCCATTGGGAGACTAAGCATTGGGTTTATTTAAGCAGGACAGTTACATAATCTGCTTATTGGTGCTGTATGGAGATCAGATCATACAGAGCCAGGAATGGAAGCAGAAAGATCAGATTTTTGACCCGTATCAAAGAGAAGATAGTGGTTTAGATTAGGAAACTACAATCTCTCTCCAGCTATGGTTGTATTCCTCTTCTCCTGCCATAGTAAAATTTTGTGAAAGGGTGGCCTGTACTCCCCATGTTAGATTCTTTCTCAAGCAGGCTTTCCCCAAAGGTCTGGAAAGATGGCTTATTGCAAGCTTATTTTTTACAAGGCTAATTTTTTTAAAGGGAAGACAGTTCCAGCAAGGTCCCATTTCAGCAAAGTTAGATTTTATTTAGGCTAGTTATCTGTGCCTTCCCACTGCGAGTTGTCTTGCTTCCTCTCAAACTGGAAAAGCTGATGGACAAAGAAGTGGCTCCCATGGAGAAAAAAACAAAAGATGGGATCTTGGGTTTCTGCTGTCTGCCACTGACAAGTAATAGCCATAGATGTCCATAGCCCTGGAACTATTATACCCTTCCTAAATTGCTTCATGTGACTTTTTAGAGTATTGAGTTATAATCAACTATTTGCTTATAATATAAGCTTCATATAACTCTTTCCTTATAGGTTCTGTATAAGCAACTCTGTATCTTATTCACAGATGTGTTGCCATAGTTGTTCAGATATTGTACAAAAAGGCTCTCAGTAATGAAAACGTATTTCCTATTCCTGCCTTTCCCTTCATCTTTCTGGGTTCAGAAACAATATCTCCAATGGGCTCTGCAGAGGTAACACTGTGTCTTTTACAAAGAGCATTCAAAAAGTATCTCTGGGGCTGGGGATTTAGCCCGTGGTGCTGCCGCCTGCCTTGCAAGCGCAATGACCCAAGTTCAATTTCCAGTACCAAAAAAAAAAAAAGTATCTCTAGAAGAAAATAGTAAGTTAATAATAAGTGTCAGACTTTATTGCTACTCCTGATCTCAAGTGGCAAAAGGAGGTTCCACTGACATAAAAAAAAAAATCCTTCAAAGCTTCCTTTTTTTTTCTCCA
>NW_022900932.1:38799943-38817329 GCF_012274545.1 Fukomys damarensis
GTCAGACTTTATTGCTACCCCTGATCTCAAGTGGCAAAAGGAGGTTCCACTGACATAAAAAAAAAAAATCCTTCAAAGCTTCCTTTTTCCTTTTCTCCATCTTTCCTTCATTCTTCATTACTCTTGTGTGAGTGTGTGTGTGTGTGTGTGTGTGTGTGTGTGTGTGGTACCAGGGATCAAACTTGGGTCCTTGAGCTTGCAAGGCAGGCAGAGACACCACTGAGCTAAATCCCCAGCCCTATGTTACCCTTATCTACCTCAAACTTAGATTCTTTCCTTTGCTTGGTGTACCAATTCCTGACTGTTTTTGTGCTTTTTTGTCTCTGTGGAACTTATTTGCTGTCTTTCTTCCTTTTTCTGCAAAAATAATAAATTTGTTTCGCTTCTCTGTCCCCTCCAATGCAGTTCTTTTTATTTCATTTTTTTCAGAAATGGAATTTTTATATTAATTATTGAATATATCTTTATTTATTATTTGTAATTTTCAAGGATTAATGACTACCAAAAGGAAATAGGCAGCCTATAACACAGAAAGCCCTGTTATCTCTGTAGAATTGCTTTTTTCAATAAATAATGAAAATTTAAATGAAATATTTCTGGAATATAGCTGTATATAAAGGAATCTTAGCATGAAGTCATGGGAATCTAGAGCTTTAAGATCAAATAAGAGATCTTTTTGTTATACAAAGAACAGTAATTAAGGTTTGAAAAATATTTCTTTTATTTCTTCAAAAATTAAAAAAAGAATTTTATCTTTTACAGTGAAATTCCCAAGGAGTCCTTGAAGGCCATTTTGTTAGAGTTAGAATGTCATTTTACATGGAATTTACTTAAGGAAGACATTGATGTGTGTGAGGTAGAAGACACAATTGGGCAACAGCTTGAATTTCTTACCACAAAATCCAGACTTTCTCTTTATAATTTATTGGCCTATGTGAAACATCTGAAAGGCCAACATAAAGATGCTTTAAAGTGCTTGAAGCAAGTAGAAGAAATAATCCAGAGAGATCATGCAGACGAAGAGGAAGTTCGGAGCCTGGTCACTTGGGGAAACTATGCCTGGGTGTCTTATCACATGGACCAGCCTGAGGCAGTTCAGAAGTATATAGACAAGGTAGTGCATGTCTGCAAGAAATGGTCCAGTCCTTCTAAGTACAAGTTGGAGCGTCCTGAGATTGACTGTGACAAAGGGTGGGCACTCTTGAAGTTTGGAGGAAAGTATTACGAAAAGGCTAAAGCAGCTTTTGAGAAGGCTCTGGAAGTAGAACCTGATAACCCAGAATTTAACATTGGTTATGCCATCACAGTGTACCGGCTGGATGATTTTGACAGAGAAGGGTCTGTGAAGAGCTTTTCCCTGGGTCCTCTGAGGAAGGCTGTGACTCTGAACCCAAATGACACCTACGTTAAAGTATTTCTGGCACTGAAGCTTCAAGATGTACATGCAGAAGCTGAAGGAGAAAAGTATATTGAAGAAATACTAGACCAGATATCATCCCAGCCTTATGTCCTTCGTTATGCAGCCAAATTCTATAGGAGAAAAAATTCTTGGAACAAAGCTCTTGAACTTTTAAAAAAGGCCTTAGAGGTGACACCAACCTCGTCTTTCCTGCATCACCAGATGGGACTTTGCTACAGGGCACAAATGATCCAAATCAAGAAGGCAACATGCAACAGACCTAAAGGAAAAGATAAAGCGAAGGTTGAGGAGCTGATTACATCTGCTATATTTCATTTCAAAGCAGCTGTGCAACGGGACTCTATGTTCACCTTTGCCTACATGGACCTCGCCAACATGTATGCTGAGGGAGGTCAGTATCGCAATGCTGAGGACATTTTCCAGAAAGCCCTGCACCTGGAGAACATAACTGATGATCACAAACATCAGATCCACTACCACTATGGCCGCTTTCAGGAATTTCACCGTAAATCAGCAAATATTGCCATCTACCATTATTTAAAAGCCCTAAAGGTCAAAGACAGGTCATCCTTACGTTCCAAACTGACAAGTGCTTTGAAAAAACTGGCTACCAAGACACTTTATCACAATGCTTTCGATGTGCAGAGTTTAAGTGCCCTGGGATTTGTTTATAAGCTCGAGGGAGAAAGGAGGCAAGCTACTGAGTACTATGAGAGAGCCCAAAAGATAGAACCTGAAAATGTAGAATTCCTTACTGCTCTCTGTGAGCTTCAAATTTCTGTTTAAATACATACTCTAGGAAATTAGTTCTCAGCTTTCCCTTTCATTTTGGGTTCTCATGTTGTTGTTTTAATCCATGGTTCATTATAGAGCCAATATTTCTTAAATAGTGTATATCAAATATCATACTAAATTTTTATGCATTATGATGAATATTTTGCTGTTTTCTCTCTTCTCTTTAGTTAAAATATTACAATCTATTAAGAAACAGCAGCAGTCTAGCTGTTGTAATTTTTTAAATGGTATGATCATCATGACTTTATGCCTTTTATCTATTTACAATATTTTTCTAATTAAATTTTGTCAAATTTCCCTTATTACCTATAAAGTCAATATAATCATAAAATGAGTTAAACTATTAACTATGTAGTTTGCAAAATATTCAAATGTTCCAGTTATGGCTGTTTCAACTTTAACAAGGATGTTTAACTGCCAACCTTATAAGTCACCTGAAGAATCCTTTTTGTTAGAAAAAATAATAGTAAAAATTCATCTCTGGTGACTTTAATAAAGACAGAAAAACTAAACAGGAGAAGATTTTCTCAAATTCTAAATAACACAGAACTTAGGCAATGCATGAGAAATCAGAAATAGCATCTTCCAAAATGTTCATTTAATACTTCAAAAATATGAGAAAAACTGAGTAATGGACAATATTAATCTTGTATTACTATTGTTTTACTTAGAGAAATAAACTAATACTGAATCTACATGGAAGTGTATTCCTTCCAATTAAAATTGCAGTGTTGTTCAATTAAAATCATTGTAAAACTTCAAATAATGCAGGAGTATACTCATCCCCTCCCTTCTTTCTTACCCCATTTCTCTGTCCCTTAGATGACCTGGTTGTATGTATCCTTCCAAATCTATTTTCTATGCACATTCAAACACACATAAATAGTTGCTCTTTTATTTTATCTCTTTAAGAAAGAAGAATGATCTTTAAACAGTATCATGCCTTTTAAAAATTTTAGTGTTGCCTCTCAAAACAAGTCATTTAACCCACTGGGAATAATGAAATGCAGGTTATATTTCCAAGTAGGGACCTCTTGCACAATAAAATACAGTCATTGTATCAAAACAGATACAAATGTAAGCCTTTTATTTAAAACAATAGGAAGCTTTAAGGTCTCTTAAGGTACTAAATTCACCTGCCATTCTTAACACATTGAAATACATAAGAAATTGTACTAAGAAAATGTGGAACCAGAATATGAAAATACATCAAAAATTAATGTCTATAATAATTTTAAATTTTATCACTAATTGTGCTTACCATCTTAAAACATAAAACTGTTTAGATAATTTCATAGACTTTGATATTTAAAAATATCTTTATCAGTTTATCATTTTGAAGCCAGAATTATTTCCCTAAATAGATAATTGTATCTTTAGATAGCTCTTCTTCGGATAAATTTGTTCCTTCCCTTTAAGGAAGACTTTGGGTCTATAATTTACAAAATTAGAACTAATACTTCACTTGGCAAAAAAAATCTAACTCAGAGTCACCCACACAGAAATGGGAATGCAACGTCTTATGTACCCAATAGTCAAGAAGCTGTGCTCTTTCCCAGAGGGATAGGCTGGCCATCAAATGCATATTTTGCAGTATTATTGGAAGTGAAGTGATGCTGAGCAGCCGTATACCAAATGTCTACCTATATACCTTACTGTATTTGAAGATAGTTGTGTCCTCTGTCTCCACAGACTTAAGTTAAATATTCCATTTCTGTTCTCCTTTCCCCTGTAAGACACTCACGTCTCCTCTCCATCTTAGTCAATTTGAATAATCCTCAGATTGGGCTCAGAGTTTAACTCAGTACCCAAAGTGAGGTTTTAGAATGATGATAGAGTGATTCCTTCTTCTTCCTATGAATGATACTTGCATTTACATAGCCAAAATCAAAATACCCAGTTGGTACCTATTTCTCACACATGCCATTTTGAAGCACATCTTTCACATACCTGAGAAGTGAGCTTTTTCAAAATGTTTTTTGTCTTGGTTGTATTTAGTGCTTCATTTCAGCTCTCCTATTCATCATGGGTGTCCAACTTTTTGGGCTTTCCTGGGCTGCACTGAGTGAAAGGAAAATGTCTTGGGCTGCATATAAATGTATAATATAGTTAATGCATATAAATAATAAAAAGACTTTTAATATTCCATCTACATAAACACATACAATACCTGATACACACTGGTTTCAGTTCACTGACTGAACGGTGGGTGCAGGAGGCAGAGTTAGCACCACATTGCATCCTGCCCTACTGAGTGAGTCATTGTGGCCTACACAGTCCAGTTCACGCTCCAGTACCTCACAGTCCAGTCGTGAAAAAATTTCGCTAAATATTGCATGTAATACTAAACGTTTGCAGTCTTGTGGGGCTGCATCACTAGCTGTTCAGAAAAGCATGGAGAACTGGGCCTCACATAGTGGCAACCAGGAAGCACCGAGAGAAGGGAGAAGCTGGTGAGGGAGATACACTTCGCAGTTACCCCCAGCGAACCACTTCTTCAGACCAGTCCAGCTCCCACAGCACATCAAGCTGTGCAGTGCTCAGTGGATCAGCGTATTGGTGGGTATCGCGCCCCTAGTATCCAATCACCTTTCAAAAGCCCTGCCTCCGAGAACACGCGATTTGGGAGAGGAAATTCTGGATTTACATTGTAACATAGCCCAACCACACCTACCTCTTTCTGTGGTAGTTGCATGTTTACCAAGATGTTTGTTCATGAAAATATTTGTTATATTTCACTTTAAGAAAAAGAGAGAAAACAATAACCCAGAATCTAACTGCCAAAAACATGTACAGAAATGGAGTGACTGCTCTGACCTAAGAGGTGCCTACAAAAAGAGATGAACTAGGATTCTTGGTGCCTTTCATGATGACAGCTTAGCCAAGTAAACAGTTGAATAATCACAGCTAATTCTCCTAGGTGCTAAGTGCAGGATATATATTAAGCTTACCCTATTCTTATAAAATCCCTATAAATATAGACATTTTATCATTTCCTTTTATAAATGACTACTTTGGAATTTAGGGATATTAAATAAATCCAAGGTCATTTGCCTAATATGAAGTAGTAAAGGATTTAAACTTTAGATGTCTGGTCCTAGAATCTACTACTTACCAACTCTATGATATTTTCTAAATACTCCTAAACTATGGGGTGAAAGATATATGCAGATTGGGTCAAATCTTTTCGGAGACTCAGAATTCTAGAGGACCACCCTGAACTCTAATATTCTGCAGTCACGGGTTATTTTGCACAAAGCCCCAGAATTCCCCAGAAGGAAAAAAAAAAAAAATGAAAGAAAACTCACTTTCGACGCTGGAATTGAAATCTTGTCTGAAATGCATGGAGAGAATGGTGCAAGAAGTCAAGGGACTCCATCTACAGCAGGAGCTTCTCTCAGGCAGTAAATTCCTCAAAAAAGGAAGCAATCTGCTTGAGAAGAATTATTACCCAGTTAACATTCCCTGGGTTTGCTCTGAATATCCAAAACACTGACTCTGAAAAGTGGCCCTTAGCTCCTGACTTAAAGTAATTTGGTTCAAGGGTAGCTTTACTGCTCTTTAGGTGCTTTCCCTTTTGGGTATTAGGCCAGCGCCAGCAATCTCCCCAGAATAGAGAGCAAATGTAAACAACAAAACTGAGAATGATTTGCAGACCATTTGTGTATAAAATCCTTTATTGAGACGGTTTCAGAAGATAGAAGAACGTACAACAATATCAGACAATCCCTACTCTTTAGAAAGAGGGGTAGGGCCTGGGATTTAGCTCAGCCTGCCTCGCAAGCGCAAGGACCTGAGTTCGATCTCCGGTACCACATAAAAAAGAAAGAAAGAAAGAGAAAGAGGAGAGATAGGGAAGGAGAACAGGGGGAGGAGGGAATTGAGAGGAGAGAAAAGAAAGAAACAAAGGCGGAATGGAAGAAGGGGAGAGGAGAAGGAGGCAAAGACTGAGGCGAGGGAAAGACCTCAGTCACCCCTCCTTTCCTTTTTCCTATTTACCACTTACTAGGACACAAGTCATCAAGTCCCTGTCTTGATCTTCCTGCCTCTTCCCATGTTCTAAGTCTTGCCAGAGTCCCTATGCCTAGTCTTCTCGTTCCAAAACAAAAAGTAATTCCTCTATTTTCCTTAAATAGAGCAATTCCATTTTCTCTATCTCTTATCTTTATAATCAGCCACACATCCACCAATGCATAACCAAATTTATCATTCATTTTATTCACCAGAAGAATCTTTCATTTTAGCATGGCCTATCTTTCTTTGAAGGCAGTTATAAATAAGTAACATCCCCTTATAGACCACACATTTTAAAGTTAATCCAATGACTGTATTTATCATGATCTTCTATGCGCTGCAACAAGAATTTTTTATTATTTTATTTTGTTTTTATTTTTATTTATTTGTTTATTTTTGGTGCCGGGGATGGAGCTCAGGACCTTGCACTTGTGAGGCAGGTGGCGGCCCCACAGAGCTAAATCCCCAGCCCTGTATTATTATTTAAAATCAACACAAAATTCTGGCTCCTACGTCATTTGGTTTCAACACTTTGCAGAACTAGACTTCTGTTAATATGTTCAAGGTTCTGCATCTCACACTTAACCTGTTATCGACAACCATCAAATCAATTAACATACTGGTGGAGCTCACAATGTGGCATACAAAGGGGACGCAGGTCCTGAGGAAAGCACAGGGCTCCCCAGAATAGTTTTACACTAACTCTTACCAGTGGCCATCTCTGGTCAGCTCAAACTCACTGCTCATTTTCTTTGCTGCTCCACATAGAAGACGGACAACAGGCGATCAAAATGTTGAAAAATGCCACACTGCATGTCTATCCACGTATGTGTACTGGAAAGAGGAAGAGGATGAATGTGGGATGGGTAATGAGCAGAGACTAGGGTTGGAGAAGGATATAATAGAAAATTGAAATGTTCTGTTAGCATCGCAAAATTGAAGGCACCTGCAATTTCTTGGAATCCTTAATTCCAGCAGATGGCAGTGCTGCATAACATCTCAATTTAATTTTTTTTTCTGATTTTTTTTTTTTAAAGCTCTAGAGAGAACAGAAAGTTTACAAATATTTCCTTTTTAGAGTTGAAAGGTGAATATTGAAGTACAACCCAAGTCCTGAAAATTCCTTCCTTCAATTTAGAGAAACCAAATGCAACCCCAAGTTTCAGCAACTCCCACAAGTCCCAGGCATGTAGCGGGCCCCATAGGCCAAGCGCTCCCCTCCACTTTGCTTGGTTCTGCACATTCGTGCGTGTCTGCTGGAACATCAGAACCTCGCATACAGTGGCTGCCCCACATCCTTTCTCCCACTCCCAACCTCCTCCCTGAAAAGAGTCGGGGTTGATTCCTACTCCCATCCCTATTTTAGGATTCTTTGGATCAGCTTCACATTTTTTCCAGAAACCATAAAACTGAGTTAGTTTCACTTTGCTAAGTAGTAAACTTAATGTCATGTAGTGGATGCTGTGTGTGTGTTCATGTCAAATTCCAAAGAGGTGTTCAATAAATATTTGATTGGTGAACTCCTCTTACCATCTCTTAAAAACTCTTGCCAGCCTAATTCTCAGCTATACACTATTCTTTTGGAGTCATCCATGGGGTTGGGGAATGACTCCAGTAGTGGCTTCTACCTGGTCTAACCCTGGCAGTTTTCACCTCCAAGCTGCCTTATGGACTAAACCCCAAAGCATGTGAGTGTGACCTATCTTTTCCCAATGTTAGAGTTCTCTATGAGCTGTGCCCCTTCCCTCAGGGTTTCTACTGATTAGTACAAAATGGAGCTATCTTATTTAAATGTGACTGGGTTGGAACACTGAAGTATCATTTTTCATTCAGGCCTTAAATCAAAGGCTTGGTTACTTAATATCTTTATGTTATATCATTCTGTCCACTCTTCCCTTTGTTACTTTCATTCCTTTCCCCAACCTGCCCTGGAGTGTTCAGTGCTGTGGACATCCTGATCAGAAGGTGACACCTGTCACAGGTGTTCTGTTCAGACTCACTGAATTTGGAATAATACATCCTATCTGTTCTGGGCATAAGAGCAACTGAACACAAACCTGCCCCAGTCCACCCTTCCATCTACCCCACCCTCGTTTGTATCATAATTCTTAGCAATTTTTTTAATTGTTTAATTATTTTTTGTTTAATTATTCACTTCACTGACTTTATTGGTACATTTTACGTATGCAGTACAGTTGCGTTCATCATTGGGATCTTGTACCTTTACGTGACAGGTCTTGATTCTCATTTTTTCCACACACCCCTGCCCTCCCTTCACCCCCTCCACCCTCCCCTGAATACAAACACTTTGTTTCCATTTTTTCCTTTACTCATATTTTTTTCCCTTATTTCCTTTCCTCTACCCTTCTAGCCGTTTTTTTGTGGGTTGTTTATTTGTTTGTTTTTGGTACTGCAGATCAAACTCGGGTTCTGACATTTGTGAAGCAGGTGGTGGAACCACTGAGCTAAATCCCCGGCCCCTCTTCTCAGCAGTTTTAAAATGTATTCTTTATTTGTTTTCATTCATGTATTCATTCACCAAGTTATCTATTGAATATCCATTATATGGCAGACACTGATAAGTCAACATTCTTATCCTTGGTGACTTGTGGTTTGGGAGTAGGTGGATGAAATTTTAAAATAAACACAAGAATAATCATAGTTAAGGTATGTTCTTTGTAGGAAAAGAAGAGGGTACTATGCAAACAAATGATATCACCATATGTAAAATGCCTCAAGCTGGGGGCAGATGGGAGGCTTGGTGTTGAGAGTTTTCAGAGAAATGTCGTCCAATAGGCAGAAACTTCCCCTTGTGCAATCTTGTAAGCCCTATTCCAGCATGGGTACTGAATGCTTACACCAGACCTATAAATACGATGATTCTGAAAAAGCACTTTCTTTCCCCTTCCCTGACTGAACTTTTGAAACTAAAGTCAGATATCTGAATTCTTCCATCTCTGCTTTGGTGGAGCATAATTTAGAGACCCAGAGGCCTTGGGTGTCTTTCAGAACAAAGAGGAGGCTCCACCTCTCTCTCTAACTTCAGACTTTTCCCTACCGTGACCCACACCTGGACCTCGCTCTGGCCCCAGTTGCAAAAAGCAAGCTTTCTAGGAATGAGAACAAGCCTAGGATCGGGATCTGCAGCTCTTCCATCAAAATATTCCTTAGTAGGAAAAGACCTAAGTTGAGAAGAAATACTTTCATGAGAAAACTTTTAAAGGACTCATTGAAAATGATAATCTTAATACCTTTTAATGTCAATTAAAGCCTGAAAAATAAGGTACTTTAATTTAATTTTAGGTCCCGAATCCTTCAAAGAAATCTCTGACTTTTAAATAATCAAGAGCAATAATGACAGTAATGAGGACCTTAAGTACACTTTTAACACTACCCTAATCCTCAAGTAGGTAATCCCACAAGGGGGCAGGAGAGGAGGAAATTTGAATCTGCAATTTAGACCTAAGTCATAGCTTAATCCTCTGTATAAAAGAGGTGGCTTGTTTTTAACCAATAGTACAGTACTAATCACCTGTATCTTCTGATAAAATGTACAGGTTATTCTTGCCAAATTCAGTTATTCCTCCATAGCTGAAGGAAAATGTGTCAAGTTAATACCTTTCAAATTGCATCAAGATTTTAGAAGCTGAGGGATGGGTTTATCAAGTTGATTTTATTCTTTGTACTTTTGTGTATGTTTGAAAAGTTCCATGATAAAATGTTTTGTTTTAAATGTCAGGCTTTTTGTGATTATTTAATATTTTTGCACTCCCCCACCAAACATTTTTCTTTCTAATGGGGTAAAATTCTAGTCATCTGTCACTGATAACTGTTCAGTAACAAGTATAAAAATCTGTTGTTTGGTGGAGTTAAAAAAAGAATTTTTTTAAAGATTCAAAATTTGAAGTATGAGGTGAGGAACTCAGATGTCTACGCTGAATTCACACTATTTCCCTTCCATAAACAATTTCAGAATTAGACTTATAGGGACCAGGATAGTAAGAATCCAGTAGACACTGGTGTTAGAAAAGTTACTTCAAAAGTAACTGCTGTCAGGCCATGGATTTAGCTCTGTGGCACTGTGCCTGCCTTGCAAGTGCAAGGTCTGGAGTTACATCCCCAGTACCCAAAAAAAGGAACTGCTGTCTGGAAAAGCACTGCTTAGGGAGTTTGGAAGGTGAAACTTTGAAACAAAGTAGGTGCCCTACTCCTTTCCCAGGTGCTATCATCCAACTGCAACCCAGTTTTACAGAGTTCACATTCAAGTCACTGTAGTCTACTTAGCTGTAGACCTGGTGGCTCAGTTTCCATATCTACAAAACTGTCATAATATAAGTCAATATAAGGATTAACAACACATAAGAAGTACCTAGCACACAAGACATCATCACTGAAGGATTTTGTAAATTCATACATTTTAGCGTAATTTAGACAGGCCCACTCACCATTCTATGAAGAGCCTTTAGTCAAGACAAAAATTGTTCCAAACAAACAAATCGATATAAACTCACTTTATTTTGATTTTGAAATAGGAAAATTTTAGCATATATATCTGATTAGTGAAACTATAATCAGAACAAAGGACTCAATAGTACAGGCGAAAGTTTATTCTGCATTTCTTCTCAGTCAATTCCAAAGTAGAACTTACAGTGGTATAAAGAAATATTTAAGATGTAGATTGATTCCACTCCAGTTTTTTCTTGTTTCCATAAAGTATATAATTTCCACGAATCCCTCAGTTTTGAAACAAACAGCATATGCACATGAAACATTAACCGTAAAATTCTGCGTATATAGCAAAATTGTAGACTCTAAGATCTACATTTTTTCTTACTAGTTTTTTTAATGCTGCTCCAAAAGAGAAAGTACAGTGCAAATTTATGTGTGTAAAAGTTAAAATATCTCAAATGTTTTTATACAAATCTTTAAAACCTTTCATCGCTTTGCTCATTTTCATAAATACTTACAATACTTTAGAGAAATTATACTACAGAACTTTACTGTGATCACTATGAAAAAATATTTATAAGAATATGCTTCAAAAAATCTCTATATTTGAAGATTCAAGAAATGACGCTTGAGATAAAGTGCTATTCCAAACCTGTATAACTTCATTTTAACTTTGATTTTTTACATATATTTTCCTTTTTTTTTTTTTTTTTGGTTGCAATGAGAAAGCAAATAGAATCAAAACTAATCTTCAAACTAAAGAAATAATATATAACATTAAAATTTCTCTTTGGAAAACAACCTGGAAATATTATCATATTGTACCATCAGACCAAGTCTTATTTCATTCAGAAAGCAATGGATTAACATCTGATTGTTGTGAGATAATCTGGCTATAAGCAAGGGTTCTTTAGCCACCCTAAGATCTTCCTCATTGTTCTGCATCCTCCCAGCATCCCTGGCATGGCACTTGGGAAGTCTCTTGGGGTTCAGTAGGTTAAATGTCCTATAAGCTCAAAATATCTCCTAGAAGTTTGGATTTGAAACTCTTGAATAATTAATAGTCCTTCTTTTAAGTCTATCACTTGCCCCTGTTTGCAGGTGTGAGATGATTTGTGTTTTGATTCGAGCAGTTTTAAGCAACCTGGCAGGCCTCGAATTTCTCTTCTCTATCCATGCTCTCCCTTTTTAAATTGAAAACTCAGAAATGATCCCAAACTGCAGAGAAGTGGGGTCCTAGGGAATGAAAAGCTACCTTACACCAAAGTTATGTTTCCAATTATTATCCGTAAAGAGATGAAGAAAACTGTGTGTTGGAACAAACATGGATACTACGAGGAAAGAATCTCATTTTTAGAATATCTCCAAGCGAAGATCTTTCAAGTAAAACCCTCAAGTTTTTTTTTTTTTTAGGGCAATGATGAACCTAACGTCTGATCTACAAAGCTATCTCTCACCAGAGACCTGCTGATTCAAGAATTTAATTCTCGTCCAACTGGAATGGTGTCAACATTTTTTACTTCCTAATAGGACTGTGTCTGCACTTTAAATAAGAGCTTTTTTTTTTTTTTCCTGAGGAAAACAACATGGGAAGTTTTGATTTTATCAGCATTTTGGTAAAGATGGAGCCGTTGTCCTTGAAATTGGATGTGCTCTGCTAAATTTAGAGTAAGTATGTAATAATAACAGAGGTGAGTGCTGCGAAACATCCAAGGAAAAGAGCTTTCTGTTTCAAGTGGACTATTTCAAATAGAATATCTCACCAGCCACCCATTAAGATCCAATCTAGCCATGCCATTTCATGATTCACTGGGTTCTCCAATTGACATCTAGCCATAGGCACATGCAAGGGTTGGCTAGAAAATGACAAAGGTGGGGAAATCTTTATATTATAAACCATTGCCTTTTGAAGAATCTCAAGTATTCCTTAACCACTCTAATGAGAAACTCTGCCATGAAAAAAGACTGAAGTCTTCACCTTCCACCATCACACCCAAGCTAACCCTTCAGCAAACAGGATGAAGAAAGCAACCCTACACATCAGTGTGTCTGGTTCTTCTGGTTGAGGAAGGAGAATGGGGTGACAAAGCTGCTGCCCAGTAGCATGTACTTCGGCTATATCTTGGAATTACTCTGAATTACAGTTAATTAAATCCGCTGTGTCCTTTTATTCTCCATGCAGCAATGCTCTGTTGCCCAAAAGATCTAAATTTGATTATCCCAAATAGGAAACTCTAAGCTAGTCCAGCACTCTTTATTATTTTCTATTTTCCCAGATAAATATATTAACAAGACAATAATAATTTCCTTGAAAGGCAGTACTTCTGCCAAAATAAAATGCTTCAGAAATATGAAGAATCTGGCGGCCCCACCTCCCTCAGCTCTAAAAATTCCCAAGTTCAAGCCATTGATCATGTGAGGCTGTAACCAGGCCCCACTGTAGCCACAAATCCCTCATCTTTCTGATCTAGTTCTCTTGTTACTGAATAAGCCACTGATCCATTGGTCCACAGCTGCAGCTTGGGATCAGGTTCTTTGGCAAGCGACTGCAGCTGGGTTTTTTTCATCCTCTTTACAAGTCTGGCAAAGCCAAGCAACACCGAACTAAATATCATGGAAAATCCACAGAGAAGGAACGCTGCAGTGTAGCTGCCCGTTGTATCTACCAGCCACCCTGCAACAAACAACAGGGAAATTACATTGTTGGGTTGAAAATCCAATTACTATACTTACCCACTCTCAAATCTAATAATTTGTTATCATAATCACAACAGATTGCTAGCACGAGTATTGTAATTTTGAAATTAAAAAACAGATTGTCTAAAAACATGTAGCAACTGAAAAATGCTTATTATTTGGGGGGGCAACTTCTAAAATAAAATGATTGTTATTAAGTAAAGTTGATGGAAGAATATCATGTACTTAGTAATCATACAATAATTTTTTTGTGTGTGTGTGTCCGGTGGCTTTTTTTTCAGTACTGGAGATTGAATCCAGGGGCACTCTACTGCTGAGCTACATTCATGGTCCTTTTTTGTTTTTTTATTTTGAAACAGGTTCTTACTAAATTGTCCAAACAAGGATTGAACTTATCACACTCTTGCCTCAGCCTTCCTAAATGTCGAGATTACAGGAGTATACCACGATGCTGGGCTGCCCCATGATTTTAAACATTATTCAAATTATTGACGTTCATATTATTTATCTCGATGTTAAAAGAATATAATTATGCAAAAGCTCTTTGTATTTCCAGCACCCATGTACTATCTTATGTAACATTATAAGCTTCAAAGGAGTATCAAACTTTTCAGTTGGATCCATCTTTAACTGTACCCCTTACAGGTAGAAAATCATAACTTTGGGTCATCATACATGTGGTAAAACATACTTCTGAAGGCAGACATCTGTAACCACAAGGTGTTTTCCCCTTTGTCTCTGTAACAAATTAGTTTCAATACCTTTCCCAGTTTTAAATTTTAGAGTTTTTTGGGGGGAGGGGAGGATTGACCTCGGACCTTGCACTTGCAAGACAGGCAGCGGAACCATTAAGCTAAATCCCCAGCCCCCAGCTTTAAATTTTAAAGAAAACCAGGGCAGGGCTGGGGATTTAGCTCAATGGTGAGTTGTCATTTTAAAGTTAAATAAAGAAGAGAAATTTTACCAGATCTCACATCTTCATCTTTTAACTTCTGTTAATGATCATAATGTCTAACTCGCCAAATGAAGGCTAGAAATAGAAAAAAAAAAAAAATCCTGGTATCCCAATTTCAAGTATTTCTTTTGACATGTAACAGAATTATATTGTTTCTAAAAACTGGTAAACCCTAAAACTGGCTATGAATAGAGGATGTGGAAACATTTTGGAAGTAGTTTTCAAAAATGAGGCAATGGAGTTTAAAATGATCAGAAATTTTTACCTGCAGTAATAAGCAGCCAGAATTTCCCTAGCATGCTGCTTTAGCACTTGCTAGAGTTTGGAAATAAACATAAACTGTGTATTTATAATAGCAACTAATATCAGAAACTGCCTTCTTCAAGAAATCGTCTTCCCTTTTTAGGCAAATATTTGGATCATTTCTCTCCTGCCTGTTTTCAGAGGTCTTGTTTACTCTCTTAGATTTAATTTAGCATTCAATCTTCCAGACCAGTTAATCTAAATCTTTAGTATGCCTGAACATCACAAGGGAGCTGGCTGAAAATGTAGATTCGTGGAACCTACTTACAACAGTACTACTCTGCCATAAAGACAGATAAACTTGAGTCATTTGTAGGAAAATGGATGTACTTTGAGAACATAATGTTAACTGAAATAAATCAGACACATGAGCTTACATATCACATGTTTTTCTTGTACGCAAAACCCAAAATGTAAAAACAGCAAAATAGAGGTTAGATAATAGGAAGTAGGGACATCTTTCTCAAATGGGAAGGGAATCAAAAGATGGATGATGGTGGGGTGAGAAAGGAATTAAGACATATTATGTACCTAAGAGAACTATAAACATTATATACTGCAAACATGCATCAATAAAGAATAAGTTTGAAAAAGTTCAGATCATAGGTGAAAGGGTCAAGCAATCTGCACTTTTTAACAAGTGCCCTTAGGGACTTGGATGCAAAGGTCCCAGGATCTCATTCCAGGAAACACTGCTCTAGACCACAAGTTCCAGAAAGGAGAAACAAGTTTGGACCAGTCTGCTGCTGCCAGATTGCCAGAATCAAGCAAAATGCTAGCTATGAAAAATCAATTTTATTGAATTACTTGAAGTATGCAACAAATATCTGTCAAATTATTTGATCATGCTCTAAATTTCTATAGCATTTTATAGTTTATAAAAAAAGACTCTGGAAGATTTATCTGGCGACTCTGAGATCTACATGTCCAAATCTGGTCTCCCTCTAAATTGTAGTACACCTTGTTGAGCGTTTTCATCTGTTTATTACAAGTGTCTTACTATGTCTAAACTTTAAATTCATCATTTTTCAGGCAAAGGCACTGTCTTCAATTTCCTTATTTCTTTTAACCATGATTTTTTTCTGACTCATCTTTAGCTCCTTTCTCTCCTTCACCTCTGCATGCTATATTCAGTTTGTTTTTCACAATTTCCTCCTTTCCTTCAGAGTTCATTTCCATTTCTGCTACAGCATCACTAGTTTAGGCCTTTATTGGTTTGCCTCTAAACCATTAAAACAGAATCTTAACTACCTCTGTCTTTAATCACTAGATCCATTGCTAGATCACATTTTCTAAGATACACTTTTTACCTTTACCACTTTGCACAAAAACTTTAATACAACCCACATTTGTAAATGCAAATGGTAAATGAAAAATCGAAATCCCAGCCCCTTCGCCTGGCACTCAGGATCCTCCACTAAGACACAAGTACCTCTCACTTCAACCTCATCACTCACTGCTCCCTACTGGAATCCTGTTCTCACCAGACTTCTCTCTGAATGTGCCCTACTTATTTAGAAGTTTCAACAGCTGCTCCACTCTGTTACTCCCATTATTAGTATGGGATGGAACCTAATTTAGGACCTTTTATTTCCAGGTAAGCTAAGGCTCCCACTTTGTTGAAAAAAAGATTATAAAGCAAGGATGACGGTAAGAACATGATGGTTCATTGTTATTGTTTGGTTTTTGTTTTGTTACTGGGGCCTTCACACTGAGCTATATTTCTGGCCTCTTTCTTTCTTTCTTTCTTTCTTTCTTTCTTTCTTTCTTTCTTTCTTTCTTTCTTCTTTCTCTCTTTCTTTCTTTCTTTCTTTCTACCTACCTACATACCATCTATCTCTTTCTTTCTTTCTTTCTTTCTTTCTTTCTTTCTTTCTTTCTCTCTTTCTTTCTTTCTTTCTTTCTACCTACCTACATACCATCTATCTATCTATCTATCTATCTATCTATCTATCTATCTATCTGTCTATCTACCTACCTATCTACCTACCTACCTATGATAGGACTCACTAAATTGCTAAGTTGCCCAGGCTGGGCTTGAACTTGGAGATCCTCCTACCTCACCTTCCCAAAGTGATGGAATTACACGTGAAGACCACAATGCCTGGCAAGAACATAATTCTTTTAATGGCTCTTGCATCCTGGTTCTTTTTCACTCACCCCTGCTCTCTTGCCAATCCATCTAGTTGTGTGTGTGTGTGCGTGCATCTGTGCATTGATTCACTCGTGACAAAAGTAGTTGGTGGTTCTTTATAAAAACTCACCTGCAATGGGTGGGCTCACCAGGTAGGGCACTGCATGAAGGAAGTATACCACACCGAGTGCTGATGACAAAGACGTGGTCCCCACTATTTCCGCAGTCACTACTGGAATCAGGGTCACATAGGCTCCATCAAAGTAGCCAAAGGTACAAGAGAAAGGCACAAGCAGGGGGAGGCTTTGAAGCATTGGGAGGCAAAGATAACACAGGCCATCTAGTCCCACTGCAAAGAGGTAGCAAATATACCGGTAACTCTTCAGACACCTGTGGATTTGAAGAATGAGAATGAGTGCAGGTTGCACAAGTTCTGTAAAAGAGTTTTAGAATCAGGGCCTTGCAGCAATAAGCACTGCAGTTATTTCTAAACATGACTTCTTCTTTGTATGCTACCTGTGCTGTCTTCCCAATTTTCTTTTGGTAAATGCAAATGTAAGAATTTATCTCTCTAGGAAAACAGAGAAAACATAGATGGCTGAGAAATATATATATATAT
>NW_022900932.1:38817361-38837692 GCF_012274545.1 Fukomys damarensis
GCTAAAAGCTAACTATTATTTCAAACTCACTATAAAATGAGAAGTTACTCAAGACAGTTGTGAAATAATATGTAGAGTGCCAGGACACCAGCATTTTCTAGCCATCTCCTATATGAGATGCTTTCGAATATGCTATCCATTGATTACCAGTATATGATAGATGCTCAGTACTATAACTGATTATACAAAGGGGAAAATGGAATATGAAGACATTAAAGCAAACTGCCTAAAGCTGGGCATGGTGGCACACGCCTGTATCCCAGCACTTGGGAGGCTGAGGCAGGAGGATTGCTGAGTTCGTGACCAGCCTGGAGTACATAGTGAGTTCCAGGTTAGTGTCAGATACAGAGCGAGACCTTGCCTCAAAGCAACAACAATAAAAAGTGAACTGCCTGAGATGACAATGGTGTTGTACTGTTATATATCAATACATCCCCAGTGGTATCTCCATTACATTTCCCTCTGAAACTCTAAACCCCTCCATGATACCAGTTATTTCAGTGACTCTGCATAATGTCACTTCTAATAGTTTATAAACATCTCTCTGCCCATAGCCTCAGTTGAGCCTCACAAAAATGAAATGAGGTAGACAGGCAAGTAAATATTGCACAGACTGAGCTACTTGATTATGCACACAGATTTCTCTTTCTCCTTCCTTTCTTCCTTATTTAAACTTGTGGAGCAGCTGAGGGTATAGCTGAGTGAAAGAGCACATACTAGACATATGTGAGGTCCTGGGTTATATCTCTAGTACCTCAAAAATAGTTGAATTAATCCTCAAAATTATATTCTCTACACTGGAGAATGTCAACTGGATTTTGCTTAATTACCAAAGACATAATTTGTGAGAAGTCACATAATAATAGCTATTCCAGGCTGTAACTAAAGTAGGAAGAATTCATTTAGGAGACTAATTGTAGCTTGCACTCTCCAAAACAAACAGATGAACATTTTCCAGAGAAATTACCTAGTAGATTTCCTATTACTTTGGTTTCTAAGTTTACAAAATATTGAAAACATTTACTGTTTCATTGTCAAGTACGTATACACGTATGTAACTCCAGAAAATGTTATTAATGTACCTCAGCCCCCTACCTGGGCTGAATTCTGGTCTTCTGCCAGCCAATCTCTGGGGTGGTTCAGAAGAAATTAAAACCACAAGATCCAGTCAGAAGTTGACATGTTTGAGCACTGACTTGACTTGGGATGGAATTAAATCACCAGAATTTATAGTCATTCTTGGCGTCAGGTGTTTATTTATTTGCACTACCTGGGATTGAGTCCATATCCTCACAAATGTTAAGCAAGCACAATACCACTGAGCTACATACCTGGACCTTTGAACTTTCTTTTATTTGAGACAGGGTCTTGTTAAGTTGCTAAGCTAGCTTCAAGCTTGCAGCCCTACTATTGCAAACTCATGAATAGCTGGGATTGCAGGAATGGGCCACTGTGCCTAGCTGGCTTCTGTAATTTAGACAGTCTTACCATCTTAAACCATCAAGACAAGGGTAGGAAAATTATAGTCAAGTGACTACTGCCACCTGTTTTTGTTATACCTGTGAACTAAGAATGTTTTTCCCATTTTAAAATGTTTGGGAAAAATTAAAAACACAATATATTGTGTCATAAAAGTCATAAGAGAAATTCAAATTTCAGTGGCCATACAGTCTTATCAAAATACAACTACTTTCATCTGTTAAGATATTGTTTATGGATGCTTTTGTGCTATAGCAGTGTTGGGTGGTTATGACAAAGATAATATGTCCTAAAAGCCAAAAATGTTCACTGTCAGTCTCTTTACAGAAAAAGCTTGCTAGCCCTTGCCTTAGAAGAAACAGCAAGAGGGTTGCCTTCAGACACTGAAACTTTGTGCATCTTCTTCAGATCGGGGCATTCCAGAGGACAAGAAAGTGAGGCAAACTCAAGGCTTGAAGACCCCCATAGTGAACCAAACATGTTTTCGAGGACTTTACCTTCTGTCAGTTAGCCATCCAAATGTGATATTGCCAATAATGTCAATCACCCCAAGTGTGGACATAAGAAAAGCAGCTTGCTGGTGACTCACTCCAACACTTAAAGCATAAGGCACCAAGTACACAAAGAGAGGGCTACAGCCGTAAGCCATAAATAGAACAGAGACGGCGAATACAACGAAGTCTGACATCAATAAAAAAATGTATTCCTGCTGCAAAGAGCAACACAGGCAGGTCTTTGCCCATTCTTTGGTCAAAGATGAATAGGGAGATGCCCGCTTACAATCTTCTTTCAGAGTTCGACAGACATGGTTTTGCTCTGGACGTGAATGTTCTTCTTTAAGAGTAATAGGCCGCATCAAGGCACCACAAACACAGAGATTCAAAACGAAGCCCCCAAGAATGAGCAATGCACCCCGCCAGGAAAACTCTTCAATAAGGAGCTGAACCACAGGAGCCAGGACAAAGGTGCCAATGCCACTCCCTGACATGGCGATCCCATAAGCAAGGGCTTTTCGTCTGCTGAAATATTTGCCAACCATGGCAATGGCTGGAGAGTAACAAAGTGCAAATCCGAGACCTGGGAGAAAGAGAACTCTGTGAGTACTGGCAACCATGAACAGCCAAGAGAAGCAAGGATCTCAGAAGGTTTGGATTAAAGAGGACCCACTCTCCCTGAAACCCTCTTAAAGCTGTTTTGTATGCCAAGCTGAAAACAGTTTCCCCTCACTAGTCATCTACAATAAGAAAAATACAGAATATATATGATTTTCTTCTTAGGAAGAAGACCTTTAAGGAAATACAACTTCTTAAATAAAATTAAAGAACCCTAAAAGTCATTATGCAAACTAAACTGAATTTGCTAGAAAAATCTGGATAAGAAATTTATTCTCCCTTTCATTTTTTGTAATGCAAATTACCCAAATAATTGCCTTAATTCTTCACTGCCTGTGAAGACACAACATTGAAAATCCGTACTGTTCAGGAATTCTGATTGAAATAGTATATACGACTCTTGGAAAGTTCCAGAATAATTTCACAAAGTTTGAACACACGATCCCAATTCAATGCATGGTCATAGTAATAACATTATCCCTTGAAATCAGAAGGAAATGTTGGATCAGAGATTTTCTAACGATTTTCAGTTTTATTGCTTTTTAAATTAAGAAAAGGGCTGGATTTGGGGGCATTTAGAATGTCAGAGCAAAGAAAGGAGAATAATTGTCAGGCCTTGTGTCCATCAGCAGTACAGGATGCTCATCAATCTCAAGTTTCCTAGAGTTCCAACGTGGGACTAAAACCAGAGTAATCCTGAGTAGACTCAGTAGAATTAGGAGGAATAGAGGCACCTTTTTTTAACTGACAGTGCCAGATTTACAGCTTTATTATGCAGTTGCATCTCTTTTTGGCCTCATTCATGCTACCCTTATGGGCACACTACCCCACCAGGAGTGGGTGCACCTCTTGGTGCCCTTCTAAGTAAGGAGCCAACTGCTACCCCAGTCCCACCAACCAACCGCATCTGGGTCCTGTGCACACCCCTTAAATATGACTTATGGGGTGCACAATGTTCTCTTTTCATGGAATTCATTATGATTCTCCAAAGAGATATTTCCACTGACACTATATAAGATTATTCACAAGAGGCTTTCTTTTTTAAATGGGAAACTCAGACTTATTTGGTTAATGATATTTATTGTAACATAAGGGCAACTCAGATTGAAAGATAGTATTATAATTTCTTGGCAAAGATATTGGGAGAATGACCACTGCTGAAAATTTATATTGTGCTAGGTTAATATCCTGCTTCTTCTGAATGCAGTCTCTTGGCCATACCCTAAGGCCAAAGGGAAAAGCAGCAGTTATTTTTATCATATGGCTAAATTAAAGTGGTGATGCATTTTCATTAAGGTAGTACAATGGCATTTCCACCCTGCTTAACTGCATGGTAAGTGGACATAAACTAGGTCCACCTAATTATGCACGTAATGAAACAAATATTTCATGATTCACTTCCCTGTTGATGTGCTCAGCAGTACCTGAGTGAGGTGCACTGAGACAGGTGGTACACGGTGTCCTTACCTGTAAGAACTCCCAGTGTGAGGTAGAGATGCTTCAGGCTGGTGGCAAATGAGCCCAGGATGAAACCAGTAGATGCAAGCAAGCCACCCAGCATGATTCCCACTTGACAGGATAAACGGTTACTGACAACACTCCCAAGTGGAGCTTCAAAAACAGTAATAAACAGGGTCAACAGAAAGGCCTTGAGGACACTTTACAAAGGCTGTGACATTACGCTGGAACAGCAGAGATCAACCTTTAAAGTAACAGCTCCATCCCTCTAATTTTACAGCTTTTGAAACTGAGACCTTGAGAGAACTGATTTGTTCATGGTCATACACAGAATGAGAAGCACAGCTGGACTAGAATTGAAATGTTCTGACTTACATTTTACTCATTCTGTTACAGTCACAATTCTGAGATTGTGAATCAACTATTTCAATTACATGTCACTTGCACAAAGATGTTTGATGGAGCACTGATCATATGTCATTAACAATAATGTTACAGTTAAATGGTAGAAAAGAAAGTGGGTAGCACGGTGTGACCAGCATAGAGGGCAAACTCAGAAAAATTCCACAATTGGGTACTGATTTCAGGTTTCAGAAGTTCCTGTAGATGAAAATGCAGAGCTCAGAAAAATCTAGGAAACATGTTTCACATGGGTGGTGACATGTCCCTTGGCCACTGTTTTGCAATTTGCCAGTGGGGTATCCAAAATTATGTTGACCTTAAGGCATATAGAAGATTAATGTAAATGGTAAGGGGCCAAACATGAGAGATACGGCAGGCCCAAGTTCACCAAGATGTACAGCTGAGGCCACCTGACACTGACGGTGGAGTTATTTCATCCTGAAGTCCTTGGGTCTTCCAGATGATGGCAGGAGTTGGTGGGGGAGGCATGTGAATTTTTTCCTAAAGAAAAACTCATGCTGACACCAGTACTTCTATGGGCAAGGTCCAAGTTGCCATTATATTTGTATCTGCCTAATCATTTTTATTGATTAGGTTGAATTTGGGGGCCAACTCAATGTACATAATGAACCCAGTCATCAGTTCAATGTCTCCTATCTTGTTAAAACAGTAGCTTAAGCAACGTCCTAGGAATGGGAATAAGCAAATTCCTGAGAATCAGTTGAATTCTCAAGGACACTACTATTACAGTTAGTGGAAAGCGACAAAATTTACATCAAAAATCAATGGAAACATTTCCACCCAATTCAGTGAATACCTTTCACTTCTCTGTTTTGTCTACAACAGATTTTACACAGTAAGTGTTCCAGATGTGATTCTGCAGTCTCTTGTCCCATATTCTAAACTCTAATGTTCTAATATTACATGATCTGGTAAGCAGTATGTGGTAATTGAGTATGAGAGGTCTCACATTCTTACATAGAATTTTATTACACTGTTCTAAAATGATCCTGCTCGAAATCTCACGTAGTCATTGTGACCATACTGGTCACTTAAGATCATCTACCTTGTTTGGGGGATTGCAAACATTCTACAGAAGCTAACAGTCAAGGAAATGAGTCACCAGTATCCTCTGAGAAAGATAAACACAGCCGCTTGGCATAATGACACAGGCACTGTGACTAATAACATGACCCTGAAAATCAACTGATTGTTGAAGAAATGAAAAACAAACTGGGCTACAAAACCCAAAGATGTGATTTTGTTATCCCTTCAGTTCTTCTAATCATTGAAAAAGTCAACTTAGCCTTCTCATGAAATCTGCTCCCAGTAGTGGAATTGCTGTCTTAATTTCTCTCAACCAAAGAAATGCATTTCAGCACAATTCAACAGATTCTTCAGTGTGTACATTCTTTTTTCTAAAACTAAATATGAGTCAGTACAAAGAATGGAATGGAGGTAGAAGGTAGAGCAAGGACAAGTAAACAAAAGCCATGGGACAAGAATCAAACCAGACAAAGCAGAGACAATAATATCTAAATATCAGAAAACAAATAGATAAAAGTCATCCTATCACTGCCAAGAGCCTGGGTATGCACAAACCCAGGAGTATATAATCCTGGCCTTTATCTAACCTCATTTGCACCCCAGTTTTGACCTTCCCATAGTGGTGATTGGATACCATGACACTTCCTCTAAAAACTCAGTATGATCAAAAAGTCCTCTTCCCACCAGGTAGGCTGAGTCAGGTACCTGTTGCGCCAGGACCCCTGTAACAGCCGTTATAGTTCCTCCTATAATCCAACATCTTAAGAGACCCAGTACCAGCTCCTATCAGGCCCATGAACTCTTTTTCACTGAGTATCCTGCTCAATTCTTTGGTACATCAAGAACCTAGACACGATACTACCAGAATCCCTTTATCCAATAACACATAATCAGGTGAAGTTATTATAGGTTACTGAACAATGAAGCATTTCTCTCTGCAACTGAAATGAGGCCTGAAGAGATGAAAATTTCCTGAATACTTCAGATTTATCTAAATGAAAGGATTATGTGAATCTACGCTGCAGGCTGATTGTTCCAATATAATCTAACCTCATAAACTCTAAGAAATCAATTTAATAACTTTGGTTTGAAATTTATTTTTAAAATATCAAAGTTCATCTTCTTCTACTATATAGAGAAGTATTGGTTTCCATCCCCTGAAGAGCAACTTTGAGATTTCTTGGATAAAATTATAGCCACAGTGAATACATTTGGCTCCTGATCAAACAATTTGCCCTCCTCCAGTGCTGCTCCAAGTATTTATGCATATAAAAATGAAATCTGTGAGGGACTGGGAATTTAGCTCAGTGGTTCCACCGCCTGCATTGCAAGTACAAGGTCCGAGTTTGATCCCTGGTACCAATAAAAACAAAAATGAAATCTGTGAGCCAAATTTTGAACCATCCAGGAATCCAAGACTTGAGATGTGATGTGACACTGCTGGAATTTGAGGAGAGTCTGTAGAAAGGGCACCTGGTGCTCTCCAATTATTGTTTATGTAATTGGATGATGAGGAAGCATTTGAAAGACAGAAGCCAAGCATATATATGGGGTAAACTGCTCCCCAAATCAAGACAGGTTCTATGATGTTCAGCGTATGTCCTTTTCAGTGTATAAATGACCTCTTCCATTTGACATCAACCAAGGCCATTAATTTTAAGACTGGTTAAGCTTGGCTCTTTTCTTGATATATACATTGATCTTTTCATATTGTTTTAACCAACTTTTAACACAGGCCTTTCACTTAGGTAAACTGGGAATGAAAGCCATTTGACCTCAGGGAAGGTCATGTTTATGTACAGTTCAAGAGTAACCAGTAATTGTCTGTTCTTGTAATACTCACCACAGAGCATGGTCACACAATCTACAATGGAATGGATCCATGCTGTTTGTGCATAATCCTGACCAAAATATGTCTGGAACTCCACAAAAAAGATTGAGATACATCTGAAAAACACAATGTGGGCATTTGATACAAAAGGTGAATGAGCACGGTATTAAAACAGAACTTACAGTCTGGGTATTTTATTCAGCGGTACCCCACCTGCCTCTCAAGCACAAGGTTCTGAGTTTGATCCCTGGAACCAAAAAGGAAAGAAACAGAACTTAAAAGTTTTTATTCAATCATCTGCCCATTGTCTAAGGGTTCTAAGTACTGGGCCATAATAAGTGGGAAATTAGAGGCTATTTGGATCATTCTGAGGCAGAGAAGAACAAGAGTTCAACTTCAGAGGGGCTGCTGAATCCAAAAAGGTATGAAGACCATTGCTCTGGAGAAGGTTTTATATAAGGCCAAAAACATGGTTTATTACTCATCCTGGTATTTTGATAATAAATCTATAAATTCTAAAAGGTGTCTGTACAACTCATAATTTAAAAAGTAAAGAACAATTTACAAAAACAATTCCCTTCCAGAATTTATACGAAAGTAAAAATCATATGATGTTGATAAATAAAGCGATATATCCTAGGGAACTATTTATTGTAGTCAAATATTATAACTAACCAAAATGTATAGGACTTGTTAAGCAAATCATAGCATATAATAAAATGTAAGGCTTTATCATTATTATTATTATCATTATTTTTTGGTACCAGGGATTAAACTCAGTACCTTGTGCTTTCAAGGTAGGCAGTGGCACCACTGAAATATATCCCCAGGGTAAGGCTTTACGTACTGATTTGGAAATAAATTTGCAAGATAATATTAAATTAAAAAGTAAGCTACAAAATAGTTCATAGAGTAAGAACTTATTTTTATGTGAAAACAGTTCATGTAAATAGAAAAAGCCTGAAAATATGCACACCACAATTCACTCAACCATTTTATTTGAATGGTGGGATATAAATGATCATTCTTGCTTTATTATACATTTTTAATTATTTCATAATGAGCATTATGTTTTATATGATCAAAAGACTGTGCATGTGTGTGCACATGTGTGTGTGCACTCATGTGTAGTGAGAGAAAAATATTCATATTGAAAAATAGTTAATTACCTAGGGAAAAGAAGCCATAAGCGAGGCACAGGCAATAGTTTGCATCATGATACAAGTGAGAAGGAGCCACATAAAGGTGGATGTAGTAACCCAATGCAGAGCCTGATGCTTTCAGACCTCTCTGTTAGCAAGGAAAGGACTTGGGCCCTATGATTTGAGGATGAGAAGTTACCCATCTCTGGATAGGTCTAACTTCCAACTCATCACAAGTGCTTCAGCAGCCCAGTCACCATTGTTTTCACTCTCTCCCTCCTCCCCAGTTGCTGCTGGGTGTGAAGGTGGGTGGAGGAGAGCTCACAGGAGAAGGAAGAGAACCAGGTAGAATCAGAACAGCTGGGTTAGCTGAGGTGTGTTTCCTGGGCACACAACCTATTCAGATGCATACAGCCTGGCACTCAGAAGCATGAAATGAGTCAATGTTTAGCTGACACTGATTTACAATTCCTAAGAATTTTACCTTTGGACTTGGGTTGTGTAAGTGAAATCCAGTGGAACTATGAGGCTGTGTGCAAGCAGAGGAGATACATGTGCTTTCTATGAGTGTCTGCTCTAGGCTGCTCCACTCACATGTAGCACTAAAAATGCCCACCCCAAAGCACCCAATTACAGTGGACCCATGATCCAAGGGAGGTGAGTAAGACTTAGAGTTAGCATAAGATGTGTAGCCACAAGTGGGCCACCATGCAGGAGCAAGAAAGTTCTAACATCCCAAAGAAAGGCCATGTTTCCATTCTGAGCCAAAACTTGCTCTAAATGCAGGAACAGGCAAAAGTGTTTTAGAAACCACATAGGAACAAGCACTCCTACCACATCGTTTCCTTTATTAGCCAACCACTTTGGTGGAAAATGATGTGGAAAGAAGAGAAAAGAGGGCCACTTTCTTCTGTTCAGTCCTCCTTTACTTAGACATTAGTTAAAGAAAAGAGAATATCAGTGGGATATTCAAGTACCAAAAAGTAAATAAAAGCAGTTGAGTAAGCTTTGTGTAGGATTCCCACAGTTAGGGTAAAAACAAACTATGCATGCATACATAAGCTACAAAATATGAGCCGTAAAGCTTCAGTGATTCTATGTGAGTTCAGTACTCATATATGCATTTAAAACTGGCATTACATAAAATAAAGATGGATGGAAAATTGATTCTCATAATTTAATATTCTTATTTTCTTCCCCTAGAACACTAAATAGCAAATTAAAACACTACAAAAATTGAGGGACCACTGAAGTAAGAAAAAGCTTTCTATTTTGATAACTTTTATAGGCACTTTTTTCTGCTTTTTAAACAAGGGCCCCTGGAATTTCATCTTGCACTGGTCCCTAGTGAGTAGTAAGGGAAGCTGAACTTGAAGTCCCAGCAGACACTGGCATGGAGCCTAACACGTAGGCTACACAATGATGACCCACAACTGCAGACAGCACGGGAAAGATTCAGGACTAGAGAAAGGGAGAGGAATGAGAACGAATCTCAGACTGTAATGCCAGCCTGCTGACAAACACACAGCCACTCCCAAATGAAATACTGCAATGGTCTAGCCTTTTCTGTATCCTACTCCATCAGCCACTAGATGTGGGTCCCCCCTCGCAGAGCACTCTCTTGGGAGAGGCAGATTCCTGCAGATGAGGGAGACCCTAGAACATGACAGCCACAGGTGGGTTGCTGAGGCCATCTGAAAGGCACGTCTCTGCACTTACCATGGTCCTGTTCTTGTTCCCCCAACTGAACACTGGTATAATTACCTCTGTCAAGGGGACATAAAGAGTAATCTTTTCCACCCAGTAACTTGAGAAGCCAGATTACATGTTACAGTAGGTCTGATGCTAGGTTAATAATTATGTCAGGACCTGGAATACTGAAACCTTGTCACCCTCTGTAACACAGAAAATGGATCATAAACTACCTGGATAATTGTAAGAATTCCAATTTGATGAAAATCACACAGAGCTTTTTAAAAGCATGAATTAACTGCAACAACCTTAGAGTAGTTTTGATTTAGCTTAACAACAAAAACAAGAACCTTCTGCCCGGTGCTAATTCCTTTCTTTCCTTCCTTTCCTAGCTAAGTATTAATCTCAAGAAAATCTCCTAATAAAGCTGGATGTGGTTGCTCATACCTGTAATCCCAGCACTCTGGGAGACTGAGGCAGAAGGATCACAAAATTCAGCCCCAGTTTAGGCAATTTAGTGACTTAGTGAGGCCATGTCTCAAAAGACAAAACAAAACCTAAAAAAATGTATACACACTAAAAACAAGAGCAAAAGCTTTATGATATCTCTGAATCTCCTAAAGATTACTAATCGAGTACTATGATGTCTATTGTTTTCTCCTACTCACTGGGTGTTCTGTCTAAATGAGTTATCAAATTATTATCGAAATAGTTCAGTTGTCCTTAGCTTAGGATTTCTCGGAAGAAGCACTATTGACATTCCGGGCCACACAATTCTTTGTTGTGGGCGTGATCCTGTGCATTATAGGATGTTTAGCGAAATTGTTGGCCTCTGCCCAGAATATTTCTGCCTGGCTATCCCCTGGAAACCAAAACCAGAGTGGAATCAATCACCAGGTTCTATTTATTCTACCTCTTAGGGGACAGCTCCTGTATTCCTCCATATATCTCCATCCCCGTTATCACCATAACTCATGCCAGTATCTCTTCCCTAGACTGTAGCCCAGAGTTTCCTAATTGGTCTTACTGAATTCATACTTGGCTGCCTTTAGTACCTTCTACACTCAGGAAAGGTGTACTTCCTACTTCTTTCAACACCCACCCATAATTATTTTTACACGTCTAATTCTTTTTCTTTCTTTTCTAAATCGTTCACCCAATAACCTCTATTTATTTATTTATTTATTTATTTATTTATTTATTTATTTATTGTCTCAAAACAACAGTCCACTCCTCCAAGAAGGCTTCCGTGAGTAACCGTGACAATCTACAACCAGGATCGATGCCTCTCTTATGTGTTTCTACTACAAGCTGGACATCTGCCACATTTTTTCCCTTTGCATTTGTTTGTGTTCTCCATGAGACTATAGCTTTGTGACAGCAGACACATCTGTCTTATTTCACATTGAATCGCACAGATCTAGTGCAGTCCTTGTTATGTACTGGGTACTCATACTATTGTTCAAGGAAGGAAGAAACAGGTGAAGGAAGGATTAGACTGGGTAGAGGAAGTGACTAGAATATAAAGAAGTAAAAATAGTTGAACCATAAATTCAAGAACTATGAATGAATAAGGGAAGGCTGGATGGCAGCACTGTACAGGGACATGTGCTAGATGAGGTAAAATAGGATATGAAGAATCTGAGTATGATATGGGCAGAGAGAAAGAATCACCATGAAGGAGATGCAGAAGCTGAGATGGAAGAAAACAGAAGATCTATGAAAAAATGGTCCCAGATTAAAAGATATTGGGGGAAATTTAATACTCTGTTTTGGGCAACTTAGTGTGACTATATTTGTGTCTTGTAATGTTTTTTATATCTCCTTTTGTTTGCTTGCTGGTTTTCTTAAGTTACAAGCATTAAGTAGGTAAGAATCAAGGGTATGTAAGATCCTTGTCTAAACATGTGAGCACTTTTGACAGAAATAAAAATTTTAATAACCACATCCATGTGCTTGAATGATGTAACTGTAATGACATGTGAGAAGAATTTGGTATCGGTTATTATATTCTCAAAGAGAAAAGGACCACAGAACCTTTCAACTATTAAAATTTATGCTTTTTACATGCAGGCACAATTTTGAAGAAATCAGATTTTATTAAGGAATGTGTGCTTCTCACTCTGACAACTGTGCTGTTGTTCTTGGGAATATTTGTACAATTACCCAAGTCAGGAGAGCAGGGTTCTGATCTCAGAGGCTTTCATTGAACGAGAGTTTTTGACATAGCATCTTAATCTTTCAGGGTCTCGGTTTCCTTGCCTATAAGATAAGCATCTAGCATTTGATAGGTTTTATTTAGAGAAAAGTAGAAACAAAATATCACCAGTGTCACCAGTTACAAAACAGCTTTCTCAAAGGCATTTTCTGTCAAGGGGTCTACTGACTCAATCTTCCAATTCTGCTGTAAAATTCTGTGCAGGATCTTGTAGAGTTGGGCGATGAAAACATCTGGAACTTGATAAGGATTTTTATTTGGTGGATGAAACCATTAAGTCAGGTCAGGAATTGATTTATGAGGCCATGTAGCCCAGTGCTTCCACTTACTAAGCATGGGCCTTAAACATGTTATTCAATCTCTGTATGTTGTGAAAATTAAATAACTTAATCAATGAAAAATATTTGAAGACATGCCAACAAGTACAAGTGTTCAGTTTATGTCAGGAATTATTTATAGAATATTAACTATTGTTAAGAATTCAAAAGTCCCACAGTTCCAAAGAACTAGAGGCCCTTATTGCAAGTAATTTGGATCCAGAGACTTAGAGAAAAATCAGTCTTGGATGTAGGTGATTTAGTTTGGTGTGGGTTTTTTGTGGGGAGGGGACATTTAAATCAAATTTTGCTTCAGTAATCAACCCATTTAAATGATTAACTACTGCATAGGATGTCATGAAGTACATATTACACATTAACTGTATTCTTGACATAGATAATGTATTTGCTAAAAGGATGTCCCAAAGAAAAAATAAGTAATCAATACATACTAATAAGCAGAGGAAGTAAATAATAACGACTGTCTTAATACACTACACAACTTTAAGCACTATGTAAAATTTGTGTGATGGAAAGCAGGAGCTGAAATACTATTTTACAATGACTTGGGTCATAACAACAGCATTGTTTGCAACAGCAAGAACCAAGAAAAAGTAAAAATATCCATCAATGAAAATGTGTGAAATAAAGGTAGACAGAGCCACATGGTACAAGTTTGTTTAGATGGGAGGCTCACTATTTTTTTCAGGCTAGTTCCAAATTTGTAGGCTGAAGTGATCCTCCTATGATATGGTCGAATTTTAAGCAGCTATTTTTCAGTGAGTTAAAGCCAGGTATGCTGATAAAGAAAGACTTCCAAGAGATATTATGTGGGAGAAAAATCTCAAGCCAGTGTATATAATATGAGTCCATTAATGTAGCTAAAAGAATATGTTTTTATGTTAATATAAGGTTGAGGACTTTGTTTTGTTTTCATTTTTGGACTGATCCTAAGAAACTATTCACAAGGTTAACTTTAGGCAGTGAAACTGGAATTTGAGAAATCAGGAGGAAAAGACTTATTTTATATATTTCAAATTATCTGAATTTACCTCCTGAATGCATGATATTTAAGCACACTTTTAAATAGAAAGAAAGAGCTGATTCCACAATAGGCATTGATTATCTGATTGAATAAATTACCCTAGAGCTGTTTTCCATGTGTATTATCATCTCCATCCCTCCTAGCTGCTTTAGCATTCATTACATTTGGGTTCCAAAGCATCATCACACTTTTCTCATCTATCTTTATCCAGCATTAATGCCCTCCTGTCCACATCTCCTGATATCTTTTAATAATAGGTCTTTGTTGTCAGTCACAACTTTTTTTTCTGATTTCCATCAAAATCCCTAGCAATTCAGGAGAGGAGGCTACTCACCATGACCACAAAGCCAGTAATAGATGAAGTGCATGGCCATCTGTTGGCCATACCAATTGTTTTGTTTTGTTTTGTTTTTTGAGACAGAATCTCACTGTGCAGTTCAGGCTGCCCTTGAACTCACTATATAGCCTAGGCTGACCTGGAGCTCATGGCAATCTTCCTGCCTCAGCCTCCTAAGTGCTGAGAGTACAGAAATGAGACACCACGCCCACCTCCCAACTGTTATTGAAAGATAATTGAAATACAATGCCCTGCCAAACAAGACAAGCCATATAAGATATTGATGAGCATGAAAGACCTTCAGTCAATTAGTCTCCCTGATGTAAGTCCTTAATTTTCTACAAAAAAACACAAAACAATAACAAAAACAAAAAAAACCCACAGGGAAGAAATTTCTCCTCTAGCGAACTAATTGGGTCATTTTCCATGTTATGCCATATATGACAGATTTAAATATTTTGTGTTAATACTGGGGGAGATGGAGAGTAAAAAGTAATATATATCATATTCTTTCACATCTTCTAGAGCTGCATATAAAAACAAATGGCTGGAATGGCCAAAACATTTGGTCTAAAAAATATCTGAGCACATAGCAGATATTAGTAGACAGAGAGTACTATCCAGGACCCTTGAGTACCAGAACTTGCAAATGAAAAGATATCTGAATAGTCAAAGGAAACAAAGTTAAAACAAGCCAGCTCATTTTAATAAATCAATAAATTAATAAATCACCACCTACCTGGTGACTGCCCGGGTGCAGATGGTAACAAGAAAACAGCCAGCCACAATCATCCAGCCCCAGCCTCCATCCGGAGGGGAGGTGGACCCAGCTCTATTTCCTTTTGCCATGGTTTCAATTGTTCTACTTCTTCTTTTCCAAGTTATTCCAACAGCGAGTTATGATCTTGGAAGTGTCTGCTGCCCAGTGTCTTCCTTTTAGCATTCAAGGTTGGCATAGAATGCTACCTGGTACATGAGTTATTGGCCATCTAAAACCAAAAATGTGGACATATTTGTATTTTATTGTCATGTCCAAAGATGAATTTTTTTTCACTTGGGATGAATTGATTATTAGTTCCCTATTAATATGATTATTTGTTACCAAACAGGAGCGTGACCTGTGACTTGATTCTAACTGACAACACAGCCCAGGCAAAGGGACATGACCCCCATGATCATGTAAAGGTATATAATACTCAGTCCTGCTACTCTCCCTTTCCCAAGGGCCTTGAAGAAAAACTGTCATGCTACACCTTGCCTGTGCAGAGGGCTACTCCGCAGGGGGCTGTGGGCAACCTGTGGGAACTGGTTGCATCCTCTGACCATGAAAAAGAAGTAGAAAGTATCAAGAAGTGATATGCACATGTACCAATTCCCCACAATGAATAGATCTATTATATTGTGCAAACATAAATTCTTTTATAAGTGGGCAAAAAGAATATCCCTTAACAAGAAAACAAAAAGTAAACTCTCAAGGTATTTTTTTTTCTCCCAATATCCCAAGTGAGCTTAGAAGCAACTTTCTCCTTAGTTGCCCCTCCAGTTAAGCATAGAGTCTGGCTAACACCCCCACTGCAGGCTTGTGAGGCTGGCAGCCAAGGACCCTGCTATACTGTGACTCGATTCTGGTGCCCTAGAAGTTACAAGATAAACTGTTCCACACAGTATTCCTCAACATGTTAAATGCCCTTCTTACTTATAGTTAAGGGCACCTTTTTAAGGGGCAAAAATTGAGTTTTGACTAATACTTTTTCTTCTCTATGGAGCAAGTAACCCAGTTGTTGATACAATTTTATTGAGTGCCAGAAGAAATCTCAACATTCATTAATGAAACATCACCTCAAGTATGACAAAGTGTGTATTGTCAGGGGAGCGTAGGTTATGTGCTACCATTTTACTATGTAAGTTACAGGCAAACCAAACTAATTAGCTATGTGTTAAATACCACAGCTTTCTTAAGAAAATGGCTCTCAATGGATTTTACAAAATTGAAACCCTGGACTCACTCAGTTGCCTACAAGTTCAGAGCACAAATAACAGTGAGGCCAAGGCTGTGACAGCGATTGCCATGTAGTATAAATCCATAGTCTCCCTCTTCACCTCATTGGTCATCCTAAGAATTGGGGTTACTGGCAAAGGAGAGCAAGTGGACAACTGAGGATGTCCATCAAAAGCACTGGAAGATCAATACTGATACAACACTAAACCTGATTTGATAAAATAAAATTATTATTGTAGGAAAATGGGTGCACCCTAAGACCATAACTTAGGGGAAGTAAATCAGACACACAAGCTTAAATACCACATGGTTTGTTTTATACGAGAAACCCAAAGTATAAAGTGTAGAACAAAAGACAGACAACAGGAAAAAAAACAGAAAATAAATGTTATCTGATTCCAACACAGCCAAGGTATCTAAAAGTATGCATTACTTTAGTATAATTGTTTTATGTGTTTTATATGTTTTTTGATCTGTTAGTCTGTTTTTGGGGGGTGCTGGAGATCAAACTCGGGTCCTTGCGCTCGCGAAGCAGGCAGTGGCACCACTGAGCTAAATCCCCCTTAAGGTCACCCTCAGTGAAGGTTCATGAAGTGATCCTGTTTATTAGTAGAAAACTTGCACATTTCATACATCAGTCAGTAAGCAGCTATATAAAAGGGAGGGGTGTGACACCAGAAACACCTCTTCTGGCTTTCCATTGATTGTTCTTTCCTTTCTTTCCTCTTCCCGAGGACTTAACCGTTCACAGTGCTTCTACCTTCTAAGTTAGTGTGAAGCCACGAAAGAGGTAAAGGAATGTCTGAGAAGAAAATATTAAGAATAGGAATCAAGACAGCTGGGTCCAAGTAAGCCTACAAGGAGTGGTCAGAAACTATCGTATTTGCACTTTTAAAAAATTCTTATAGTAAAAGGCACTGTGCCATTAACCTGCCTCAAAATACTCCTGAGCCTTCCTTTGAACACATTTATCCCATCATCCCTATCCCTTTCTAAAGCAGCTCTGGAAGTCTTCTTTCGGGAGTGTCTTTAGTTGCGCTGTCTTGGCTCCCTCTATATCCTAAATCAATTTGAGTTGTGTACTTTCATGGTCATTTTGACTTTGGGAAAGAGCCAGAGGTCTCACTGTGTCAAAGGAGGTGAATAAGGTGAATGGGGACGCACTAATGTTTTTACAAACCTGCCTTCCCATCTGAGGGCACTTGGCAGCAGCATTCACGGGTTTTTTAAATTACCTCTTGTAAAGACACAAAAGAAGACTTCAAGAACTGCTTCACAAAGTGAGAACGATGATGGGATAAGTGTGATAAAAGCAAGGGGCGGTATTTTGAGAGGAATTTATGGCAACACATCTTTTTTATTAAGTTTTTAAATACTTGCATATTTTAATCACCCCTGTATTTTGTGCTATGTGAGTCAATTTGTCTCCTTCAGTATTTTCTGATTTATAAAACCTGGGCACTGCATTATGGACATCTGTCCTCTAAACCATGTGACTAATTAATAAGTGTGTGTTTCCTATTATATAAATTAATAAATTTTAATTCACTTTACTCTTTATTACTCAAGAATCATAAAATTTGACCCTCCCCCAAATTTCTAAAATTTTCCTTGTGTGTGTGTACATATATATATATATAGAGAGAGAGAGAGAGAGAGAGAGAGAGAGAGAGAGAGAGAGAGTGTGTGTGCGTGTGTGTGTGTGTGGTTTTTTTGATAGGGTCCCACCATGTAGTTATAGTGACCTGGAACTCACTATGTAGCCCAAGCTGGTCTTGACCTCACAGCAATCCTCCTGCCTCAGCCTCCGAGTGCTGGGATCACAGGGGTGCGCCAACCACACCCTGCCTCACATAATATTTTTGAAATATCTTCTAATGTAGTGTCTTTTGTTGGTAAACTAGTCTCTGTTTCTTCTGTCATTAAAGCTAAGCCAAGAGGCTCATAGATGTTGGGAATGAGAAGATAGTTCCCATGTAGGATAAATACACCCAGAGGTGAATAATCAGGGGACTGTGTTGAAGAGGAAGCTATCACCACACAGAAAGGGGAAGGAGAAGCCCACCCAGAGAGGAAAGTGAAAGGGGTCCCCAACACCCGGGCCACAGACCAATACAGTCTGTGACCTGTTAAGAACCAGGCTGCACAACAGGAGGTGAGCAACTGGCCAGCAAGGAAGCTTTCATACATACTTGCAGCCACTCCTCTTTGCTCCCTGAGCTCCAGCTCTTCCCAGATCAGCAGCAGCCTTACATTCTCATAGGAATCCAATCCCTAATGTGGCCTGCACATCTGAAGGATGGGCATATGGTTCCAGTCCTTATGATAATCTAATCCTGAAACTATGCCCCCCTATACACTCCCAGTCTGTGGGAAAATCGTCTTCCACAAAACCAAAAATGTGGGGGACTTCTGTGTTAAAGAAAGAGTGATAAGTTGCCCAATTTCTCAAGGACAAGTATTTTTTCTCCTTGAGTCTTGATCAAGGACAGGTATGTGGTACGAGGGAGAGAGCTCCCCTCAAATGTCTAAGTTGAGGAGGAAGGTATACTAAGGAGACCATAGACTACTATGGGAAGACACAACTTCACCAGGAACCCTATGATTTGTCCGGGCAGAGAGAAAGCCAGAGATAGTGCTCACTGTCACTCACCTCCCATGTGGCACAGCAACGATTCAGACATTCTCCCATGTTCCCCTCGAAGACACAGAAAAGAAATAAGAGATAAGACACCGGACTGGGACAAAGAGGAAGGTAATTCTATGACAAATATTTCTGAGCCAAATGGAAATTATGGCAGATCTTTAAGAAGAACTATAAAAAGGAAAGCAGGGCATTTCTCCCAGCTTTGTTCATACACAGTGCAAACCATAAATTCCACCAGCAGAAGGCAATTCAGCACAGTACGTAATGAGGACAGAAACCAAGACCTAGACATCAGTGATGTGAGTTTCCCTTTTCATGAAGGCCCAGTAGACCAGCAGGGTGTCCAGCACCAATACTAGAGAAACTTTACATGGGCTTATAAGAACTCAGAGAAAAACCAGGTAGTTGTACAATAACTACCTCATCCATCATCACCACAAGGAGACAGGCATTGTCCCTGAAACAAGACACTTATCAAGAGAGGAGGAAAAACAACCCCTTACAAAGAAAATAGTCATGGATTTAGCTTAAAAATATACCCACCAAAAAAAACCCCAAAACAAAAAAACCCTGAGCGTGGCTGAGAAGGATCAAATTTGCAGACAGCTACAGACTTTTAAAATTGAGGAATAATTTACATAAAATGAAGTACATTGGTTTAAGTCTATATATCAAACATTTGAAAAATGTATAAACTCATATAACAGTGACTATAATCAAGACACGGAACATTTTCATCATCCCCAAATTTTTATTCATGTTCCACTGTAGCCAACATTCACCCAGCATCTGACTACGACTGATTTGTTTTCTTGCAACATGGATTAGTTGTTCCTGTCAGCAATTTCACAGGCATGGAATTACACTGCTTCTGCCTTCCTTTGCTCATGATTGTGTGTGTCATGTGTGTGTGCACGTGCTGGGAATTGTGCCCAGGGTCTCACCCCCACTAGGCTCACACTCTCACAGTCTGCTACTGAACTACACCTCCAGCTCCTCATGATGATTTCAGATTCGTCTGGCTTGTTCTATGAATTTGCAGTTGACTCTTTTCTGTTGCTGAGTAGTAGTCTATGTGATGGTTATGCTATGATTTGTTTATTTATCTATTGCTGGATAGCAGGGTTGTTTCCCCTACTAATAGTTTTTGACCATTAGGAATAAAATATCTGTCAACAGCTGTGTACAGGACATTTTGTGGACATACATTTTATTCTTTTAACATCTAGGGATGAACTTGCTGAGTCATTTGAAAAGTGTATATTTGACTAGAAGAAGCTGCCTAACTTTTTTCAGGTGGTTGGATGATAAACCCAGTAATACTGTTCCAGTTGTTCTTACACTTCAACAATACTTGGCATTATTGACAATGTGTTTAATTTAAGCCATTTGAGTGGCTGGATAATGGGATCTCATTACAGTTTTAATTTGTACTTTCCTGATGGCTAGTGGTGTTAAGCATTTATTAACAATTCATAAATATTTTATGAAGCATCTATTCAATATTATGCCCATATTTATAAGATTGTCTTTTCATTATTGACATGTAAGAATTATTTACAGATTATAGATATAAACCTTTGTAAATATATATATATATATATA
>NW_022900932.1:38837705-38887899 GCF_012274545.1 Fukomys damarensis
ATATTGCAAATATTTTCACCCATTCTGTGCTTATGTATTCATTTCTTACTATTTTGCTTTGGAAACCAGAATCTATTAATGTAGATTAGAGTTTATAATTCTTTTCTTTTATAGGCAATTTTGCTTCTCTATATTTTGCTAAACACTTAGAAACTAGATTTTGTGTAGTATTGGATTTTGAACCCAGGGCTAGGGCCTAGCACATGCTAAGCAAGCATTCTACCATTGAGCCACATCCCTAATTCTTTTTATTTCATTCTGAGACAAGAACTCACTTGCCTTGGTTACCCTTCAACTCCCACATAGCTGGAAGTATAGGCATGCACTACCACAATGGCTTAAAAATTGTCATTTTAAAATTTGTCTCTTTTTTTTCTTTTTTTTGGTACCAGGGATTGAACTCAGGACCTCGCACTTGCAAGGCAGGTGGCAGAATCACTGAGCTAAATCCCTGGCCCTGTAATTTTTAACTTTCAGTAGCATCAAAATATGCCAAACTCAGGAATAAATTTAACATAATATATGCACCACATGTAGGCTAAACAAAATAGGACATTTACAGGTAGGTTTGCTTGTTTGTTTGTTTTGAGACAGGGACTTATTATGTAGTTCATGCTGGCCTTGAACTCACTGTGATTCTCCTGCCTCAGCCTCTTGAGTGTACAGGGATTACAGGTATGTCTGGTTTACACTGAGAGAAACTTAAAAGGCCTATGAAGGAGGGAGGGAGAAGAACAGACAGAGATGGACAGACCAGAGAGATCAGGTCCATAGATTACAAGACTCAAAAAATGTCATATTGATCAAAGTTGATTTATAATTTCAATAAAATCTTGACCAGAATTCTAACAGTCTTTTTAACAGAAAATGGCAAACTGACTTTGACATTTATATGAAAACTCAAAGGACCTAGAAAAGTCAAAATAAATGTTAAGAGAAAGAGCAAAATTTGAAGACTTAATGCACGTGATTTCAATGCTTCATCTAAAACCAAAGCAATCAAGACAACTTGCTGTTAGAATATTAGATCAGCATCACAGCATAGAACAGAATCCAGATTAGGCTTACACATTTGTTTCTATGGATAAATGAATCTTGAATATTACATCGGACTATATGCATAAAGACAGCAGATATAAACATAAAAAGCAAAAACTGTAAAACTGCTAGGAAAAATCTTCACAATTAAGGGATAATGGTATTCAGGTAGGGCACAAATGGCAAAATGAACTCACCAGATTTACTTTCTTTTAAAATGGAGGCTTATGAAGGAGTTTAGATTTGTTGCTACAGCAAATAAATTACAGCATTTCCAAATGGACTACTGTAATCTCTGCAGTGGGAAGGTGGGCTTGCAGTGTATCTCATTTGTAGCATGTGGGCATCTAAAGGTCTTTATCTAGACACTCACTCCTGTCTCTGTAGCAAGAAGGAAGCACAAGAGACACATTTCTGGTCACAGAAATTCGGTGTCCTTACCACAGTCTGTGTGTCTCAGGATTACATGGTTCTCAGAGTCCTAAGCAAAAGCCATGCTCAACCCATATATGCAACCATTTCTTTGACAAATATCAGCCTCAAAGTCAACCTATTTTGTCCACTCTCACCTACCTATGATACTAAATTTCCTGCTACTCATTGAAAAAGTCAGACTTTATATCTTTTACATGCTATCGCTTTTACTTTTAAATTCCTTCCTTTCCCCCCTTCTCCACCTGATTTATCTATCACTCCTGTTTCAACTGCCTCCATCCCTCAAAGCAGGTATCTTGCCGGTACTCTCTGCAAATGCCAGCAAGTATACATAATTGCTATCTACTCACCTGTCTGTCTACCACTAGACTGTCTAACTCCACAGAAAAGAAACTATCTTGGACATCTTTTTCCTCTATTGTCCTCACCATTCCAAACTACAAAACACACACACACACACACACACACACACACACAACACACACACACACACACACACTGTGATGCAGAGAACAGCTTAATGATGAGTAGGAGCTAACAAATGAAATGAATTCTGCCTTTGCCAGGGGGAACCAGCTCAAAATGTAAGAAATAAATTAAAAGCGTGAATAACAGTCAGCAGCTTTAAAATGGCAACTCAGCTAGAACATGAAAAGCATTTATTTTCGTCACAAAGTTCTAATCTTTAGACATAAGCAAGAAAATCAGCTATTACAATGAGAAGATAGATGAAGAGGATTTAACACACCCAGCTTGTTTCTAAGTGTGGTGCACTGGAGCATGGCACCACATAGTGGAGGTACTAAGCCATCTCTGAGAGCTCAAGCTCTGACTTCTGAGCCAGAGGGAAAGCCACAAAATAATAATAGCACCACCAGCTACCATTTAGGGGCATGCATTAGTGAGTTTTCTTTTTTTTACCTGAGAAAAATAATTTACAAGGAAGTAAGGTTTATTTTAGCTCATGGTTTCCGAGAGTTGAGTCCATGGTTATCGTGATCCACCGAGTGTGGGCTCTGAGCATCATGGCAGGAAGCACACAAAGAAGCAGAGTGACCAGGAATGGAGGACAGGAACAAAAGAGCCTCCAGGACATACTTCAGTGACCTACTTCCTCCAACTGGGCCTCAGCTTCAGTTTCCACTACCTCCCAATAATCCATTAAGCCAGGAATTCATCTGCTGATGGGGTTAGAATCCTCGTGATCCAGTCACCTCTGCAAAGCCCCCCAGTGTTGCTGTGTTGTGCACCCAGCCTCCCACACAGACCTTTTTGGGGATATTTCACATCCAAGCCATTACACGGCACATCTTAGTTATTTTCTTTTCTTTTTAAATTAGCATATGTTTGTAGTACATGCAAAATTTCAACACTTCTGCAAAGCTTTTACAGCAGCATGGCAAAGTATTTCAGCTAATAGCTGTACAAATTTCTCTCCTGGGGGGTAAACTCAAGTTCAAAAAAAATGACTGAAATGAGAGGAAATTATAAAAACCCTGTCTCCCCTCTCAGTTTTGCACAAACCCTGCCTCAGAGGCTAAACTGTTTTTGTTCACTGTCGGTCTCAAGGACACCTTTAACTGCATACAGATTTATGTACTTTTGTTACTCAATGACATTGGACATGGGTTATGCAATAAAATACTGCTTTTAGGTGAAGGAAGACTAATGATTCTTTTCTTTTTCCCTTTGTCTTTTTTCTGCTCAGTCCTCAAACAGATCTTGTTAGCAGGGGAGTAAATAATTACCAGCTTCATCCAGAGCTTTTTGGATGTCTGTCAGGGACCTTTGCACACTAAACTGAAACACTGACCTTTGCTAAGGAAGCTGCAAAACTTTTACATTGTGGGTGATATTGTGAATACAGGAATACTTTGCATGATGCACAGAATAAATAGCAAAGTGATTTTTGTTTTGCACTAAAGAAAGAAAAGGTATAACATCAGATTCACATGAGAGAGCAAAAAGCAAAAAGTGTTGCCACCCTTTCAGCTGCAGATCCACAGAGCCACTGATTCCAAGCAACATCAGAAAAATGCTGACTTCTGATCTGCTGACAGTGCAGTTCATGACGAGGAACTTGCCCCTGGTTCCCATTTTCTGCAGTAACTAAATTCTGCTTTCTTTTATTTGGAATTACATGTAAAATAAGGAATAGCCCTGAGCTATGACCCTCTTTGAGACAATGATAAGTAATATACCACCAAGTATCTCAGCACCTAACATAATGCCTGCTATAAAATTAGTGTTCACTGTTTATCTGGTTTGATGATTAAGTTTTTGTATTTAACTCAGTGTGGCCTTGTAGAACTCTTTAGGGCTGTACTCTTTAGAGAGTATGTAAAGAAATTTTTTTTTGACAGTACCAGGAATCGAACTCAGGACCTTGTGCTTGCCAGGCAGGTGCAGTGCCACTGAGCTACATCCCTGGCCTGAGAATATGCAATTATTAAGTCAAATTAGGTTATATATGAGCCTTCTTGGCTGTAGTGAAGAAACTGGGACTTGAGACACATTCCAGAGTCCTGTTAGTCAACAGAGAGTCTATTATTGAGGAACAGAGAAGCCTATTTCACAAGATTTTCCTCACTCTGTAATCACTGGGCTGTGCCATGTTGCTGGAATGGGGTTGGGAAGGGGTGGCGCAACAAGACAAAACGTTTCAGTTGGCTAGCAGTTAACCCTTTGCATCGTGGAGTACTGGGGAGTTGCACTGTGCAGCACTGGGGAGAAGTGGTCTCTAAAAGAGGGAGCAAACAGAAAAGCATGGGTCTGCACTGAGCATGTCCATTCCCCAAGAGCAGGGGCCCCCCAGGCTCCCATTCCTGGTTTTCTCTCTGGCACCGGGGAGAAGGCCTGGAAGGGAATAAGAGCTCAGTAAATACTTTGTGAATGCATTTCCCCAGTTCCCTACTGCTGAACATTTTCTCACCTCAAACTGAGAGGGAAAAAAGAGCTTGAGGAACAGGACAATAAATTATCCATCTCTCCTTTTTCCTTTCTATCCACTGTAACCAGCTTCCCCCGCGTGTGGACCATAGAGCCCTGAGTGAAGACACTGCACTGGGGACACAGGGGCACATTCGGGCCTTGAGTCCAGACCAGGCCAAATCTAGAGAAAGAACTCTACTGCCAGGTTTACCCTGGCTGCTGGCTTTTGCAGAGAGGCTAAAAACAAGTGTGGGATGCAGCAAGGCTCACCTACAGAGCCTGGCACATGGCCCACTGTCTGCCCCACATTACACAGGCCATCAAATTCCAGAGCCCCTCAGAGATGTTTATTTTTGCATTCTGTAGACTCTGCTCACTGCTTGAACCACAGCGGGTCACACAGAGGACAAGGTGCTATCAAGGCTGAGAATGTGGCATATTCTTTTTATAAGACGGAGAACTTGAATTTCTTCCTCGAAGAAAAAGATGTAGAAATTATTTGACAAAATTTCATTTAGAATGTGGGTGGTCACCCTTCTTTCTATCTTGATAATGGCCACTATATTCAACTGTTACAACTAATCTGTTCACTCTACCTCCTTCTAGTTTGAGACACACAGAAGTTTGAAGAACCTTTCACAGCAAAAACCCTGGAGCCCGTTCCCAACATTTTTTGCATATGGGTACAATCTATACATTTAAAAATGTGTCCTTTCAACAATTATAGTATTATTCAAGGTCCAATAGGAACTAGGAAATGGCAGAGACTTCAACACAGACATTATATATAAAGATATGAGCAGTGTTAATTTAAAAAAAAAACAAAAACGTGAATCCCTTGGGGATAGTAACAATTGGAAGATATTACCCTCGCTAGGTGAGACAGCAAAGGGAGAAAGCAGTTGGGAGGACCTTGGAGAGTTGCTATAAAAGGTCATGGGTAAAAAGGAAGCAGTCAGTCCATAGGATCCAATGGTGTAAAAGACAAGGAAATAACACAGCAACCTCACCCTCCTCCTGCCTTCAGAGTCCTGGGGGTGTGGTGACTGAACCCAGTGGGAGCCCACTTAGTATTACCCATAAATCCCAGCTTCCCAAGGCCAAGAAAAGGGATGGACAGTAAACCTAGAGAGGCTAATGGAAATATCTGCACATCACTGTCAACTGCAGGACAAGCCTGTAACCAGCTAGGGACACAGTCAAGTCCTGAGCCATGCTAAGCCCTGTCTTTACGCCAGATCAAGTCTCTGAAGGTTAGCAACTTAAGCCTCCCAACATTTCAAAAACAGAGCTCATTAGTATAACTGATCTCCTCCTTTCATGCTTGGACTTGAGCACATCAGCCAGCTAGCACCTCTAAATAGGTAGCTCTAAAATCATAATCTCAATTTAATGATCTTTTTCCCAAACTGCATATTTAAATTTCCAGTAGACTATAGGATACCTGGAACTCACATGTTCAAAAAAGCACTGACTATTCATTCTAGGAAACATTTTTTTAATACTTTCATTATTTTTGAACTAGGTATGTTATAAAACATTCTGACATCTTCCCAAATCTCATAACAAGAAAAGTCCATCTCTCATTATTTCTTTGAATCCCTCTTTTGTTCTTTTTGTTGGGCTTGAACTCAGGATCTTGTGCTTGCAAGGCAGGCAGAAGAAACACTGAGCCAAATCCCCTGCCCTTCCTTGAATCCCTGTTGTATTTACCTTTTGTTTCTATTTCCTATTGCCTTGTACATGAACTAAGTCTACACATGTCCTAGCCTGCCTTATTAAGTCCAGACTCTATCACTGATTTACTCGGTGACCCTATTTAGATTTCTCTGATACTTAGCAAGTAAGCTCCTACTTGATGTTTCAGTGCCTTAGTTTCCTTATCTGTAGGTTAGGTCCATGTGTAGTGGTTACAGCTGGGGACAAAGACCTCCTTTCCTATGATGCTGTGTGGCAAATCCCGCAGCAGAGTTGATGCTCGCAAATCTTCCCCACCTTCTCCCTTTCCTCCTCAAGAGCAGTATCCTTGCAGCAGCCATTCCTGTAAGTAGGACACTCATTTTTCTTGGCAATTCCATGCTACAAGCGAAATAGGGACAGATGACCTTCCAAAGAGACTAGTAGCTGTTTAAAGGCTGCCATCAATTGCAATTCAGGCAAATCTGTCTTTCTCATGGGCAAAGTACTGCAAGCCTAATTGGTTGGTAATTCTAAGCCTCCAATCGTCAGTATTATTAGCACTTAAGGTAGCATTTTAATCTTTATCTGTTTGACAAATGTCCTACCTTTAATTTGGTTAAAAGTTTAGGGAAAAGTGAATGTTTTTATTGACCCTTCCAAGATACTGCATGATTCACAACTCACGGAGGTATGAAAATTGAAATGAGGTAACCTACGTGATAGCACAAAGCACAGGACCTGCCTGCCCACAGTATATGTTCAAAAGAATGTGAGTTATTAATAGAATTGTTGTTGTTATAGGTACCCTCCGTGAGTCTGATGGAAGGGACAAAGAATCTAAAATTTTAATATCCCATAATTAGTCCAATTTTTTGTATCAGGATAGTGTGGGAGAAAAATAGTCTCATCAAGTAGAACTTCATGAACTGCAAAAGAATATCAGTCACTATCCCCCCTACCCAAAGACTTCATGGAGAGGCATTTACACAAATTCTGAGCTGGATGGGAAAAATGTTCTGAAGGAGTATTTCTCTGAGAAGGGTTTACAAGCGGCCCTTAGGCCATTGTGCAGCTGTAAATAGTAACACAATATGGCTCTGAAAGATTTAAAAAAAAAAAAAAACCCACATTCCCCTATGGGATATTCCTCTCAAATTTTAAGAATTCCTCCACCTCAGTTATACAGCTGCTTTTCAGGCTTTTGAAACTGTGCTTCAAATACAAATACTGTATTACATTTCTAAACTCATGGAATAGTGCCCTTGGCATGTGGTCAGACACATCTGTCATTGAAACCCCACTCAGTTACCAGCCATATGACTTTAACACAACACTCAGTTTTCTGGGACAAGGGATTTAGCTCAGTGGTTCCACCGCCTGCCTCACAAGCACAAGGGCCCAAGTTCGATCGCTGTTACAAATAAAACCAAAAATCAGCTTTCTGAAGCTCTCCTGCCAGGTACACTAGGGTTAATCTTTCCTCGTTAACAGGTATTCAATTACAATTAGATGGAAAAATGCATGGAAAAGCATCTGACATATATTAAGATATTCAAATATTAATAAATATTAATTTCTTCCTTATATCATCAGATACATTTTTCATCTCTCGTTTTCAGAAAATTTTCAAATTAAAAAGCGATTACATGTTGTAATACTTATACAGTAGAATACAGTAATACTCAAAATGTCTAAGTAAAGTGTGGGGGTATAGCTCAGTGGTAGAATGCTTGCCTAGCACATGCAAGGCACTGCGTTTGATCCTCCAAACTACAAAAACAAGAGTAAACAACAACAAAAACCCTTAACTAAGTTAAACTTCCACCAGGTACTAGATCAAAGAGTGACTTGGTTAGAAAATTACTAAATAAATATTTTAATAATACAAAATATTTTGATAATATTAATTTACTTATAATTATTAGGAAATTAAAATAGCTGAAAGAATGAAAGCACACAATTTTTCTTACAGTAGCAAAAGGAAAACCTTTCAAGAAAGGCCCAGCATCTTCATCTTCCCATGCCAGTTTTCCTGTATAATATGGAGACTATACAAAAGAGTTAACTATTGAGTGAGGGAGACTGTGGCAGGGAAAATAAGAGGGAAAACTATAAATCTAACAAATCCCATGTCTTCTGAACATTTAAACTCACTTCCATTTCATTGCAGAATTTTAACTGATTCTCTTTTGAACCTGCACACTGAAATTTTTTTTACAAGTAAATTATCTACCATTATTTTTATGCTGCTTCCTAAATTGTGTGTTGACTCTAATAAATCCTTGCAAACAATAGCTACATGGACTGTGGCAGCACATAAAAATACATATGCTAGATTCTTAACTCAAAGCCACAACACAAAATGTTTGGGCTATGAAGACAACTGTAGGAATACACATACACAGGACAAAAGGAGTGAGTGCTCAAAAATAGAAAGTAGTTGTGTGAGGAAAGTAAGATTATGAATTGTTCTATTCCTGTATTTTCCAAATGCCTTAGAATATGCTCCTTCTTTTTTTTATAAAAAGTAATCAAACTGTTTTAAGTAGTTGTAACTTACTGTTTACAGCTGTCTTATTTTCTTGTGATCTCGATTCACATATGCTTTTCCATACATCTGGTACAGTCAACATTTCCCAATTTAAATATTTATCCTCCCACTAATGCTTACAAGAGCTTTGCTTTGGGACTATGCTTTCATAGGTAGATTAAAGTTTTCTTGTATGCGCAGCTACATGAATGCATGTTTTTAATCATATTTGAGGCTGGCTACAATCTAGTCGTCACAGTTTTTTCATGCTCACGAAAGTGTATGTGTAACACGTAATAATCCAGCATGATCATTCATGATAATTTTCAAAATTGTTTTCCTCTGACAAAGTGAAGCAGTATTTGATGAGTAAGTAACATGAAACAAGCAAGTGCACATCAGGACAACAGCACTAGGCAGACTGAGAGTGCAATGTTCTTTCCCATGGCATTTTGGGCTCCCATGAAGAACTCTCTCTTTTCTCTTTGCTAAACTTCTTGAGAAAATGTGGACAATGACAAAATGCTCACTGGGGGATAAAAGAGAACTGAATTAATATTTTAAAGATAACAATAGATAAAAGCTTGAGTTATGCTGAATAGTTTTAATTTTTTAAATGAAATAGTCTGAACAGAGAAAATAAACATTTTTTTATTTCTGCCAAATAATTGGTCATTTTTAAGATTGAAAAGAAAAGATAGTCTGTACTTAATATTTTATATCTTAAATCTACACTTCTCACTTAGAATAAAGTGTCGATTAATACAAATTCAATTTATATTAACACATTCAGTTTTATTTCTCAAGAACACCACAGAAGTGGCTGATGAATGGCTGCGCTCTCTGCTATCAAATTAATATACTTTATTCCTAGAGCAATCCAAATGCCAGGGTAGTCAATGTGTTTTTATTATTTATTCCTCACTACTAAAGTTGGTTTCATGGGTTTCAGACCACCTATGGCGATAAAGTGCTATTACATTGTGGGAGAAAAAAGATATAGCAGTCAAATCTCTAACCAAGTATGAGAAGTCACAGGTAAGAATCTAACAGCAGTAGAATAAGCCAAGACAACATGAAAAAGAGCAAGCACAAAAAATTCAGAAAATACATTTTAAAATCATTTTTTTAAGAGAAACATATTGTCATGCCTCTTAAATACATACACTGGATGCCTAAAACCACAGAAGCTTATTTTCCTACTGTTGGGGAGAATTAAGATTTCAGCAAATTCAATTTCTCATTAGAGCTCTCTTGCTATGATGTCCATGGCTTCATCTTTATATGGCCTTCCTTAGCATGTTTGCATTACAGACAGAGAGCCCTTGAGTCCTCCGGTGTCTCATTAAGGGATATAGTTTGAATATGGTTTCTCCTTTTGGCCCTTATGTTGCAATGTAATCTCTGCTAGACTTTAAGAGGTAGGACAAGGTCAGCCCTTTAAGAGGCGAATAGGGGTCTGCCTTCGGGAATGGATTAATCCATTCATATAATACAGGGGTTAACAGTTAGATCTAGGGTGTGTTTGCCCTAAAAGCCAGTTGGGCTGGCTCTTTCTCACACTCCCTGCCTCTTACCACGTGATGCCCTGTTCTTCCTTGAGGCTCTGCCAGCAAGACCATCACCAGATGTGGCCCCTTGACCTCCAAACAAACTGTGAACCAAAATAAACCTCTTTTTTTAATATAATATCCAATCTTAAATATTGTGTTTTTTTGCCACAGAAGACGAAGACAAAAGAACACTAATCCTATGAAGCCACGGACCATTTTTAATGGCATCATTTAACTTTAATTACTTCCTTTGAGCTCCCATCTCCATTTAACTTTGGGAGTTAGGACTTAACGTATGAATGGGGGGTACACACGGATTCAGTCCACGATAGTTTCTCAGCTCCTGGAGCAGTTGGGCAGAACCCCTGGCGGTCACAGCCCAGAGTCCCCAGGGCAGGTCACAGCTATGTGACTAACGCCCAGGTAGGTGGCTCAGAAGATGATGGTGTGTGAGGTCAGTCCCCCTAGGAAGGTTGGGGAGTGCAGCCTCCACAAACTGAATGCATCACTGCACTGTCAACCTCTACAGTAATAAATCGCAATAATCTCTTAGGATGCAGAAATCATGATAATAATTAATGTAAAAGCTCACAAGGTTCTCTGCCCTGATCTTCATGCTTTTTACACATATGAACTCCTTTAATTCTCACAACCACTCCCATGAAGTAACATTATGCCCACGAGTGCAGTCTGTTACATCAAAGTGCCTGCATTCAAATCCAAGCCTCTGCATTTCTAGTTGTGCAATCTTAGTCAAATGAATAAGTTTCCCTGAACATGTTGTCCTCACCTATAAAGTAAAGATAAATACACAAGTGTAAAATTTCAAGAAGCTCTGAAAGCATGTTTCTATATATAGGCTGTATATTCATTTGGTAGCAAGACCTAAATTACTTAGAGTTTTCACATTTCTTTCTTTGTAGAATATTTTTATGTTTTATTGTAGAATCGTTGGTAATTGACTACAGTGTACTCTCTCAGACCCTGCCAGAAGATTACAAACTCTGCTCTGCCCACCATAGCAAAAGAAACCCAGTTCTACAGATTTCTAGTAAAACTTTAAATTCATAATTGTGAGAATTAAGCCAATTAATTTAACTTGCACATTTTTTTAAAAAATCAATGCTCAGCAAATCTGATAAGTAAAGCACAGTATAAAGTTACCATTACTGGTGTTATGACAGCTGCCATTTTACATATGAGAAAACTAGGAAGAAAGATCAAATAGTCTGTCCAAACCACAATCAACACATGGTACAGGGACAGGAAAACCAGGTAGCCTGGCTCCAAAGCCTGTGCTTTCAATTGCTGCTCCATACCACCTCCACAGCTATACTGGTTTCATTTAGGTGCAAAATAATCCATGGCAGGAGCCAGTGCTTCTTTAAAATATTTTTAGAAGTTCGTAGATTAATTAGAACCATTAGATGTTTACTAGAGAACAAGCTGAGATACAAGGGAAACTGAGCTTCACAGGATGACCCCTGCCCTGGGGGAGGGGACAGGACCTGACACCATGTTTACGCTTCATAAGCTGCACCTTCTTAGGCCTCCAGATAGAACAGGAGTCCACCCCTCTTCCCAAGGAACCAATCCAAAGGCTGAATCAAATCCTGAGATTCCATCTTTCTGCTGGGAATTGGGAAATGGAACATTTAAATGAGACTGGAGTTGGGAGCTTCTGGGGAACCAGAACTGAAAACCATTTTCTTCCATGCATACAGAGGACCCAAAAACAGGAGAATAAAGAAATTTCATGGGTATCACTATTTCTCCACCAACCAGGGGCTATTTGGTTCCTCTAAGGACATTTAACAAAGTCTAGAGACACGTCTGTTTGTCAAAAGTGGAATTCACTATTGATAGCTAGTGGGTAGGGGCCAGGGATGCTGCTGAGCACCCTACAGTGCAAAAAAGCAAAGAACTATCTGGCCCAAAATGTCAACAGTGACAAGACTGAGAAGCTCTGATACAGACCCACAGCAAGAAACCATGTGGCACCAAAGAGAGGGTGAAATGAAGAAATTATTTTTATTGGTTTCAATGGCTCCCCGGGTCCTAATTCCAGCCACTTGTGAAATCTACTAGCATTTCCTTCCCTAGATTCTCTGAGGTACTTCAGGGTCCATGCTCTTCCTGTTCATGAATAATTCCACAAAAATTTCCCTTTCTGTTCACTAGCTTAATGCACTTGTGTTACCCACAAACAAAAATGATTCAGACAGTCTTGGGGACAGCACTTCAGGATGGCAGGAGGAGAATTCAAGCGGAGGGAACATATGTGTAAACACACATAGTTTGAGAAGGCACGTGAAGAAACAGAGAAATATGAAGAACAATGTAAGTAACAGAAAACAATAGGTCAGTGCAAAGAATCCCAAATAAGGAAATATGTTTATGTGAAGAAAACGAGCTTTTCTCTAGATCAGCAAGTACACACTGGAGAAGTTAAAAATTAAGTAGAAACACTTTCAAAAGATGCATCAGTATATGCTATTGTAATACCAACTTGCATACATATCTGTGAGCATACATAACTAACTTATCCTTTGAAAAAACAGGAGGAAAGAGCCTTTAGGAATATGCCTTCCTGGGCAAACCATTTCTATGCAGTGGAGACTTTGCCCTGTCTGTAAAAACTCATGATTAGGTACATTTAATAAGTGCCATTTTCCAAAGATGTGAAGTAATCCAAGAAAGAGGCAGACGTCTCTAGCATCATGGCAATCAGCGACAGTAGTTACTGGTCAGTAACTAGTCTCTAGGTTAGTAACTAGTCAGCTCCCATTCCATACTCTGAAGAAGATAATTGAAGTCTTGCAAGGACAGTGAGCAGAAAACTAATTGCCTCGCACTGAGGAAAATCTGGCTTTTATGCGAAAAGCTCCTGTGGGTTACTTGTATTCTCAGGAAAGAAAGAAGAAGGGAGAGAAAGATGGAGGGAGCTGTATAAAGACTGAGAAATAGATTCCCTCCTCATCTTGGCCAGGAAAGGAGATCTAGGATTCTTAAAAGTATCATTAAATTTAAAGCCAGGATGAAGCCCTTTAGGGGGCTAGGTAACCATGCCAAGATGTGGTTCTCTGGGTGCACCACCATGAATGCATGCTTGCTCTTCCCCAAAGCAGCCAATGCCTGCATCCAAGGGACACTACTGGAGGCAAGTGGAAAGGGGCACCCACCATCCGTATCAATGCAGTCTGAGGCAAAAAAGGCACAGCTCTGGAGCTGATCGTCACCATTTTGAGAGAAGATTTGGCAAATATGTGATGAGAAGGCATTTTTCTGAATGACAGAAAAATGACTCATTTTGGGTCATCTACTCCTGAAAGAAGGATGCACCGGACACTGTGTAGCCCTCCATTATGTAATACTAAATAAAAAGAAAGTGAAAAAAAAAACATGCAAGAGTCAAGTCCATAAGTAAATGATGTGATTTACATGTGATAGAAATAAAACTAAAAATAAATCTAAAAACAAAAGAATACAAAGAAATAAATAGTATAGAGGCAGGAGACTCCCAGGTACCTTATTTCTCTTTTCCTCTTTCATTTTCTAATAGAAACTGTGACTCTTTGAGGAACATGTTGCACTCATAGTGAACAGGTCAAAGATGAGGAAACAGGAGATACACCATGTTCCAGAACATAGCTGTATCTACTATTCCGTGGCTCCATGGAACTGAATCTATCCCTGAAGTCGAAAGTGTTACAAGTGAAATCTGAAACTATGGGACGAAACATGTACCCATTCACTGCCAATGGGCAGTGTTTCAAAAGGCCGGAGGCTGGCCACTGGGAATCCTTTCACAAGTGACTGGGAAGGAAGCCATGGGCTCTGAAGAGGCTACACAAAGGGTTAGGCTCCTCAGGATGAGCCAACCATCCCGGGGAAAAGTAAAAATGCTCTTCTAACATGAAATACATCTGATTAACAAAGCACTTAAAGAAAATGCCTAAAATTATTTGAGAAAACCTCAACATTTTAATTCTATAAGTCAATAACATCATATCAGCAGGTGCAATTTTTTTTGAGCACTTATTTGTGGGCCAGTGCTAGGAGAATCACATACACTACAGTCCAAAGAGGATCTGAGAGTCACCTCTCCACTGTCAGTGCAGCTTGGCAATGCAGCACATAACCTTCCATAGCAGAATGTCCCTTTCATTTCTGAGTCAATTCTGTGCCTGTCAGAGTGTTAAAAAGGACTTAGGAACCACACTCCATTATACCAAAAACATGCTCCTGTCCCTCTTAGCACTTAGGAGATTCTAAGTGTCTTAGGGTATGAAGGCCAAATATAGATTTCATTTTATATAACGTATTTCCTCCCAGGAACAGGAACTACATACCCCGCGGCTCCCCCATCGCTCAAAGGATACACGAAGAGTCCCATGGGTCAGGCTCAGGCCTTGTTAGGGAAAGAGCTGCCTGGAGCCATGAAGCCCATGCCAGCCTCCTAAAGGGGAGACAGTTTTCTCACAGAGATGGAAACAGGTACAGAGAACCAAAAGCTGAGGGGGTTGAAATCAGCCTAAAGAGATGTACTACATACAGGTCTCACAGGTGTTGCACCTGGAAGGGATAAGCAAGAAAGCCTCCAACAAAGCAAAATAAAACTTGAAATTACCCAAGAGAAAGCCAACAAGTATACATACTAAGAAGACTGTGTTCTGTTTTCCTAATCCGCATTCCTCCTGAGCCAGCCCTAAAGGAGTTTTTAAAAATTACAGAAAGCTGGAAAGAGGAAAGGATCACACTTTGCTCTCTCATGAACAGCCAACTTTAAAATGGCCCTCTCAGGGGAATGGGGAAAAGCTAAGAACCAAGATACATCACGTAAAGGTACAAGTTCCCAATGATGAAGGTAATTAAACTGTGTACATTAAAAAGTAGCAATAAACTTAATGGAAAAAAACAAAACAAAAACCAAAGTGGTCCTGCCTGGGGGAGAGTGAAGAGTTGACATTAAATTCTAAGTTTTTACCATTTGCATGGGTTGGATTATCTAATTTCTTTTTTTTTTCTTTTTATTGAGTTTATTGGTACAATCTAGGTCTGCAATACAGTTACATTTATTACTGGGATCCTGTACCTTCACATAACAGGTCTTGGTTCTCATTTTTTCCTCTTGTCCCTGCCCTCCCTCCACCCTCTACCCCCTCATTAACAAACTATTTATTTCCATTTTTTCATTTTCTCATATTTTTTCTTTTCCCTTATTTCCTTGCCCCTACCCTTCCCCCTTTCCCTACACCTTTAGCCCTTTTCTTCCTATTTCACACTCTTATTTATCCCATTAGGATCTTGTGTACTGTCATAGTTCTTCACACCAGAGAAACTATTCGGTATTTACACATGTGTGACTTATTTATTTGGATGATCTAATTTCTAAATTGAGCCTGTGCTTGTGACATGAAGTAGAAGTAGAACTGTCTGTTACCTGAAACTGAGCAGAAAGCTCTGGGATCTGTCCAAGTTTTCATGCACAGATGGGGGAGGCTACTCTCATCTAATGCATTTCAAAGGAAAGGTAGATGAAAAATAATGCTGCCATTTTGTTTTACATTTATATTGGAAAACAGGGTCCCACTTATTTGTAAGACAAAGCTGGATCTCAGCATTCACCAGAACAAAATTCAATGGCAACCTGCACAGGCCTCATTTCACTTCCTGCCAAAAACAAAATAGAGTTTACATAAGAGTAGATATAACCCAGGTACCCATATATATTGGTCCATGACCAGTGCTATCTACATTAAGAATGTTGCATTGTGTAAGTCAAGGAATAAAATGCTATCGTTCATTCCATTTTAACTTGTAAGGTGAAAAATACAGTTACAGAACTAAGTTTGCATACCATGATTGCCCCGATATTTACTAAAGGAATTACATTCTTGTTTACACATGTCATTCCACACCCAGCTGTTAACCTAAGTGTAACAGATTATGCCACTTAAGCAACAAGAAACTTTTCAATAATCTCTATTACACTGACATATTAAACTAAAATTATGGATACATACCCACATTCGAAGCTTTGATGGAACTGTTTGAAATAACCCCAAGAACGACAGTTCCTCAAATGTAAAAAATGATCTGGATCATCATAAAGGAGCACAGAGGTCCTTTCTAAGTTTAATGTCACTTTCAGACAAGTACAATATAACACACTTCTAGAAAGGAACACTCTTTATCCTGCTGCACAAATTAAAATACAATGTGTTAGCCAAAGAGAGAGGCATCATATAATCGGGACATTGAATGATGAATGCTTTCATCATTTCTTCAGGACAGTGGCTCTTGATGACTTCTCTGATGAACTATTCAATCACAGTGAGGTGGCCCTGGCACTGCCACGTGTCATTATGCATTCTCTCTGGGAAAATGGCCAGTCTCTCAGTCCAAGGTGGGGAGAGCTCATAGAGCTGTTCATCATCACTGGGGGAATTAACTGGTCAAAGTCTGGAGGTGAAGAGGGAAAAAGACAGTCTGCACTGAGAAATTTTCTGTAGGACAAAAATTTATTTCTGTAGCACCATAAAGAAAGTTAACACATTGGAAAGAAGGAAAATAAAGCGCTGGCCATATGCGGTAAGCTTAAAAATGTGTTCTCCATCATAATGGCTGAAATCCTATGTAAATTTTCAGAAGCCAGATGAATAATCACAGTTCCAAGGGACGGCCAAAAAGAAAAATTTTCATTTTATCAATGTCAGGCCTGGTCATCACATAGTCTAGCTCGGCCTCCGAATCTAAATAGAGTCCTTCACTTGCTTCTCCTTCACTTTTTCCACACCCTCGATAATCAACCATCAGATGATTCACTCTGAGGTCGACCAACATAAGCAATGCATTTGGTGACCTGTGACCTACGTTTCCCACATTCCTGTGAAAATAAATTACAGTTGGGGAATAAGGTGAATTGTCTCCATTGTATCTTATCAAAATAAGATTCAGACGCACTCCATCTTTGGCTCTGATGAAAATGTTTTCATGTGGACACCAGGGAGCATGGGAACATAAAGGCATGAAGAGGACGACTGTTCTGGGAAACAAAGCAATACATCCTGAAGTTTATACAGAACACCTGCTATTGATATAAACATTAACAAAAGTAAGATAAGGCCTCCCTACAAATGAAAAGTCGCTATCAACAGAGAGGCCAAGACCGTGAAGCCAAGGCTATTAGCCATCTTTCAGTGAGGTTTCATAGCATCCAGGACTTTTTCATGGTAGCTCTCCGTAAGTGTCTCAGGGCCCGGAAACCCGACGATGCATCGCAGCACCGGTCCCCCCGCCCCCGCCATCGTGCCCCTCGCTCCTCGTCATCCCCGCCAGCAGAGGTGCCGCTGCCGCCAGCACTCGGTGTGGCCGGCAAATGCCAATGCTGCAGCTCTATTACCCTCTGCAAATGAAGCTTTTCACCGTGTTACACACATAATAGAAAGTTTTACAAATACATAGAATCCATTAAAAATTATAGCATTTTCCCCTTACTGTACTGTATCCCTAAAATGTACCAATAAACTCAATTAAAGCTGAAAAAAAAATAAATAAATTATAGCATTTACATACAAAGGTAGTACTAATTTAAGTGTGAATAGGTTCAGGATCAACTCATGAATATTATCAAAACCGGTTACCCCGAGAAGGAAGGGATGCTCTCATACCATGAAGCCATCCATGTCTTCCTGCTGGCTTCGTTTGTCCATGGTGTCATACACAGACCAATTTCGATGTTCTAAAGCTACGCATATCTTAATTGGCCACCATCATTACATACCAAGATATATTTATCACCATAATTTCATTGGCCAAGGCATTTTTAAATAAGACTCTATAAATATGATAGTATATATTTATCTACTGAAAGTTATTATTGATCTTTCCTTGAAAATTTTCTTTATTTTACATGACCTGATACAAGGCATTTAGAAATAAGAATTGGGATGATCCACCCATGCCCAAAAGGAACTGCAAACATTAATTGTAAATAATTTACTTGGGTAAATCTATTAACTTAGTCATAACAAAGTATCCACATAATAAAAAGCAAAGGACAACATACATTTGTTGTATAGCACCATGGAGTTTATACTTACAAATATTACTATATTTTAGCCTCAGACTAATCAGAGAGAAAAGCAGAGCAAGTTAATGGTCATCTTTTCCCTTCATCTGTCCAAGATCCAGGCCCTTTCCTTTGGGCAACTGCACCTCAGTTTTCCTTTGGGAAAGTCATGCATTTTTATTTGTTGCCTTGAACCTATATGTTCCCCAAGATGGCTGGCCAATTAGAGAAAATGACTCACTTGGTGTCAGAAACCAAGCCAGATGAGATAAGAGATTTGCAGGGATAACTAGGAAAACACCCCTTCTTTGCAGGAGGTTCCCAAGTCCCAAAATGTAAGCACAGGACTTCTGATGGTCATGTTTGTCTTCACCCAGCCAACTCAAGGAAGATTAGAAGTGCGAGATAGAGAAATACATATTTTTGATATTATTTAAATATCTGAATTTAGTGCCAGGTAAATTACACCCTTGAGGTTCTTTGATAAATTAATAAGTGAATTTGCTTTTTTATTTTTGTTACGCCATTTTATTTCTGCCATTTGTACCCTAAAGTTCTGACTAATTTCTAAAGGCCTTGTTACTCTTGTCTTACAAATCTAGCTCAGAGGTTATAGAGTTATCCAAGATCAGCGATAATACGTAGCTGAGCTAATATAAACTCGGAGCATCAAATTCCCAGTCCTAGATTTTCCCAATTCTGCAACAGGCTCTCCATCTCACACGGTAATTCTACCAGTATTTCCTGGGCTTAAACAAATATGTTTTTATCCTTTTAGCACAAACATTCAAATAATGAGATGGCCAGCAGTCACCTCAGAAACAAGGCAATGAAGAGAATGAGTCTGTTAACATAGCAGACAATGAAAGTTCTCATTAAAGTAATCTAATCAAAGCAGACTATAACAAAACCATTGTTCCTCTAATGCTGAAAGTTCTGCATATAAAAATGAAGAATTCTGAGCCACAAGAACAAAGTAAAGGAAAGAAAATCCAAGTAATTGTATTGGCTACATTTCTGTTGGTACACTAATTTAGTTACTTGCGCATCATGTTTTTTTCTTGAAGAACTGTAATACAGTACTGCTTAGTAGCAAGTTTTTCAGTTATCCAGTATGAAAATCAACCAAGATTATTAAATAGAGGAAGTGTTTTAAATCAAGCAAATCAATCCTTTCGTCCAGCATCACTGAAGACATGTAGCTAGAACATTAATAAAAATATGTGTCCTATCTCATACACACTGCTGATAGGAATATTAATCAGTTCAAATTTTGAGTGGCAGTTGGTTTGTCATATAATGCTCAGATGTGTTTGTGTAAGAGTGCATGAGAATTAATGGTAACTGCATGACATTAGAAAGAGTTTCAATTAGGGAGGAATTACTTAGATACCTTGTGATACATTTCATTTCCAATTTACTACAGCAGATTGAACACACTTGTTTGTCTCTGCTGCCTCCTAAAATGCCATAGACAGGAAAGGAATAAAAAGGAAATAAGTCACAAGGATAAAGAAAACATGAGAGAAGATGACAGTAGACAAAAGATGTTGACCAAATTTTGGAAGCTAGCAGATGAATGAACAGATGGCATCTGACTTAGCAAAGCAGAGATCACTAAAACCTAATCCAACAGAGAAGACAAGTAGTAAATTAACTTGTAGAATCCCCAAAAGAGAGAGGAATGGAGGTACAGAATTTCTAAAGACAGAAAATGTGGGATGGGGCTAAAGAAAAGTTGATGGAAGGTTTTGTTTTGTTTTTCTTTGAGGGGAGCAATACTGGAGAGAAACTTGTGAATGCCAGGCAAGTGCTGTACCACTGAGCTACACCCCCAAGACCTGTCTGTTTCTATCTATCTATCATCTATCTATCTATCTATCTATCTATCTATCTATCTATCTATCTATCTATCTATCTATCTATCTTATTATCTATCTATTTTTATATTGAGACAAGTTGCTGTTAAATTTCCCGAGTTGGCCTGGAATTAGCAGTCCTCCTGCCTCAACCTCCCTGGTGCTAGGATAAGAGCATGTGTACTATCACACCTGATTGTTGGAAAGCTTTTTTTAAGTACCCCAACATTCTACCCTGGAGAATTTGCCTTTCCTTTTAGAAGAAAACTGGTATTATATTTTCTCTGTGGAAATATTACATGCTGTCTTTTGATCTAGTAAATGGACCTGGGTTAGTGGGGAAGGTGAAACCACAGATACATACAGGTGGGTTATCATGTTGAATGGTTAGATGCCCTATCCCAAAGCTCTGGCTCCATATGTCTCCAATAGCAGCAGCAGCCAGGTTTCCAACCTCTAGGCAAAAGACAGAACTGTCTCTGGAGTAGCTGACCAAGCGTAATAAAGGCACTAACATTTGGGAGCATCACTCAGGAACACATCCGGTTGCCATATGAGGGCTGCTTGCTCTATGGTACAACTGCCAACCCACAACTCTTCCTTCTCATTAGCTATTTATGTCTCATTCTTAGATGGAAAAGCAATCATCAAATAATTAAAAATGACATAAATATGAAATGGGGATTCTCCTGCCCTCCCTTCACCCCTCCACCCTTCCCTATTTACAAAAACTTTGCTTCCATTATTTCCAACTCAAACTACTGTATTGCTTTTCATTTATCTAGGCTGGCTTCTCATATCACCCAGGTTCACAAACCCCTCTCTCAGGGAAGGGTAGGTAGTATATGCTCTGATGATCATTTGATGCTGAAATTCGGTCAAACATGAGGCTCATGAAAATATTCCTGATAGAACTGAGAACCTAGACCTTCTGCATTCTCACATGAGTCAATGGGTAATGCTCCTGAACAGAACTCAGCAGCTTGCCTGGAAGTTTGATGCATTTCAAACCATGTACTGGAGACTTATCAAAAATGTGTACCACTCCTCAATCCCTTAGGATTACAGAAGCAAATAAGTATCAGTCATCTTGGCTGCACATGGGCAAGGCTTTGCTGAAGCTAATACTACAATACCACTTCTTTATGGAGTGTGCACTTAAGGGCCCAGCTGCCAAATCATATGGTCGCCACAGGATGAGTCCACATGATTCTCACAAATATTAATTTGGCAAATGTTCGATGATTTTCCAACTTCATATTCAGTAAGTCTCCATCTGTCCAAAGCTAGCAGTTTGTTTTCTCTTGTCTCTTCACCAGATGTAAAGAGAAGCAACAATGAACATCAAAGCTGTGGTCAGGATCAGATGGCCCCTGCCTGATAATAAGCACCATTGTGAACAGACAAGCACTTAGTTCACTCTGTCATGTCAATGGTCTCAAAAGCAGACCCACATCATTAAAAAAACAAAGGGAATCAAGGAGATAACATATTTTCATTGCATATAATAAATCTTATTAAATTTATGAATAATCCTAGATACTTCTTTCTCATATAAATGGCTTCTATAATTTATTTTTTGCATTATTTTCCTTTTATATTAAATGTGTCTCACCAAAGTGGAAAGTCCTTGATTAGCAACATTATGCAAATGTAGCCTTGTTTTATTTGAAAAAAACTAGGAGGTGACTCACTTTGGCAAAAAAAAAAAAAAAAATCCATAGGCGCTATTCCAATCCCACTGAGAATCATACCACGTCCCTACAAAATACTCTTGATCTATCAAAGACCTCTCTCTCACTGGCTCTTTACCTTCATTGTGTGGACTCACTTCATGATGAAATAGGTGAAATGTAAAACGATTTTACACTGTGAGGACAGACAGAAAGTCCAGTAAGACATAAAGCCTGTGGATTTCCAACTAAGATGTGTTATGTACATGTACCACCTCACCACCATGAATATAATTGTTATGTACTGCAAACATGTACTAATAAAAATAATTTTGGGGGGCCAAGGATTTAGCTTAGTGGTTCCACAGCCTACCTCCCAGGTACAAGGTCCTGAGTTTGATCCCCAGTACCAAAAAAAATTTTTAACAATGTTTAGAACTGAAAAAATGATGTACCTAAACAGAGGGAGATACAAACAGGTAAGTTACAGGTATTGACCTGAAAAAGACCATGGGGTCATGTGGGTGAACAGAGGTGGACATGTTCAGAGTGTGGTTGCTTCTCTACTTGTAATAAGTCTACATATCTCAGGATCAACTTCATTAAATGCTAAAAATATAAGTCATAAAATCAGGGGTGTAGCTCAATGGTACAGAGCTTGCTTAACGGTCATAACATCCCAGCACTGGAAAGGAGGTGCGTGGTTAGGGAAGAGGAAAGAAAATATTATGAGTCAGAAACACATTACTACTACACCTACCCTAGTATACATCATTACTTAGCCCAGATCACCTGAAACATACTCAAAACACTTATGTTGCCTGTTGGGCAAAACCACATAGCAGAAAGTCTACTTTGTAATGAAGCCTTTAGTATTTCCTATACACATTTATGAGCATTTTGTTGACAAGATGGGATGCAGAATCAAAATAAAATACTCTCCAAACCCAGGCCACACAGTCCACTGTGGAGTATGGGTTCTCTCTCTCCTGATGATCTTACAGCTGAATCAGAGCTGTGGCTTGCTGCCACCACCAAGTGTCATGAGAAAGCCAAATACCGCTAGCCCAAGATCAATAGTTTCTACCGAACTTCTCTTGTTTTCTGCATTGGTCAGTGTCCCCATTGCTGAGATGCAAGCTCTGATGGTCACAACTTAAAGCGAGAGGTTTAATCTAGCTCACTGTTTCAGGGGCTCCAGTCCACAGTCAGCTGGCTCCAGTCCAGGAACATCATGACAGAAGTGCAAGGTGGAGCAAAGCTGTTCAGTTGATGGCAGCAGGGAAACAGGGCAGAACAGCACCGAGGAGGGAAGGATCAAGGGATCAGATACAGACGTCGAGTCACGGCCACCCAGACACACCCAGAAATGAGATTTATTAACAATCGACCCAGCAGCTCACAAGCTGATCAAGTTGACAGTTAAGCTGAACTATCACACTTCTAAACCATCACACAGCCAATAATCTGTAAAGCTCATGTTTTCATAAATTGGAAAACAAGTCCACAGTGAGACTGAAAAGAGACTGGGAAACAAAAAGATGCTGTCCCCGTCCAGTTTAGGCTTCTGAGGTCTGTGCTTGCTGGAGCTGCCATGAATGAAAGGAACCCGGAGATGGAGAAGCGGGTGAGAAGAGGCCATGGCGTCTCTGAGCAGGAAGCCTGAAAGTGAGGGAGGAAGGTGACAAACAGCTGAAACCCAAAGGCATCTACTACTTCTCTGAGAACTCTGTGAGGAATCTAAGCGTGAAGAAACAATGTTTAGGAGAAGGGAATAGCAGTGTCTTATTCAGCTGTGAAATGATTAGTAAATGGAATTACCCAACCACAATTTATCCATAGCTTCAACTCCCTCTATCACAACAGGCTCTTAATTAGTCATACGATTTTACTGCTGTTTCCCATATCTACACAAAACCAGCCTGAGTCCTAACAGCTCAAGCGTGGACAACTCTAACAGTTTCATTTCCTCTCCCTTCAAATTCTTGGCCCCCAAGCCAGGCAGCCAGAATCATCATCAAAACAAAACAAAAGGTCACCACTAAAGGTCTCTGATAATTGACTGAAGCAATCTTCTAGGGAGCATCTCTCACCCAGTCATTTAAAATCCTTAACACATTATGTCTTTCCTTATCATCTGTTTCCTGGCTCATCCGTTCTCTAATATTAAAAAATTATAATAAACATACTTTCTAACCCTTCTCTCAGCCCTCACATCATCAAATACACTAACTGAACAAAGAGTAACAGACATTATTATAAACTGGGTAGCCTTTATTTTCGCAAAAGTAGTAATGGCTCCATGAAAAGATTTCTTCTACCTTTTTACAAATCAGTACATGTGGAATTTTAACTGCTTTTAAAGCTAAGATAAACATGATAAGCCTTAAATATTCTTTGGAAAATTACAGAATATAGTTTTACAGAATCGGAGGGAAAAGTCCTGCCCTTCCAGTAGTGATATATATATATATTAGGTGATCAGTCCAAACCTTGGTGAGTGAATAAACCCAAACAGGAGACTCCTTTGTGCTAAAAAGAGAGATGAGGAGGAAAGGGGGCAAAGGCAACAGAAGAACACGAGCTGGAACCTGTGTTTCCATAGGCTAATCCACTGCCCAAAGCCCTGGTTCTGCTTCAGTGGGCAGAGGAATGCATGGCAGCGGCAGCACCCAGGTATGGCCTTAACACGCAGAACAGTGCTGGGCAGCATCTGTCCCAAACCAAGAAGTATGTGGACCCACATTCAAGCTGCATGCCAGGGCAAATGGGAGTTGCTGCTGGCCTCAAAAGTGATGCAGTTTGACTCTGAATTTCAGATGCTTTTTGTTATACATCTTATACATACTTAATGCAGAAAAAGGAAGAAATAAAGCAAAAAGACAATAATAAAAATCATCTATATTTTGCCACTCAAATCGGCACTATTTCTATTTGGAGGAAATACTCTGAAGAATACTACGACTTTTTAACCAAACATTTGCCTTCGTATATATTACTGATCATTATAAAAACTTAGAAAATAACAAGTGTTGGTAAAAATGTGGAGAAATTGGAGTCTTTTTGCATTGCTAGTGGTATTGTAAAATAATATAGCCTCTGTGGAAAAGTATATAGTAGTTCCTCAAATATAAAAAGGAATTATTGTGTGATCCAACAATTTTGCTTCTGAGTATATATCCAAAATAAGCAAAAGCTAGGGCTCAAAAAATATTTGTATAGCTACATTCATAACAATAGTATTATTCATAATAGCCAAAATGTAGAAACATCCCAACGTTCCATTGAAATAAATAAATGAAATGTATTACATTTTGGGTACATAAGGAATATTATTTGGCCTTAATAAAAGGAGGGCACATGCCACAAAATTTATGAAATTGAAGACATTATGCTAAATGAAAAAAAAGCTAGTCACATTTCCTACCATTAAAAATATTTATTAATGGTATAATTGACAATATGAAATAGGAAGAAAAGGGCTAAAGGTGTAGGGGAAGTGGGAAAGGTAGGGGAAAGGAAATAAGGGAAAAGAAAAAATATGAGAAAATGAAAAAAAGGGAAATAAAGTGTGGGTAAATGGGGAGGACAGGAGGAGGTGAAGAGAGGGCAGGGACAAGGGGAAAAAATGAGAACCAAGACCTGTCATGTAAAAGTACAAGATCCCAATGATGAATGTAACTGTACTGTATATCTAAAATGTACCAATAAACTCAATGAAAGAAAAAAATATTTATTAACCAGGCCAGGAATTTAGCTCAATGGCACTGCACCTGCCTCACAAGCACAAGGCCCTGAGTTCATCCCAGGTATCAAAAAAAAAAATTATTAACCACTTAAATCTGTAATTACTAATCAGTATCAAATAAAATTACTAATGGTAAATATTTCATATTTATTAAAATGCTGGTACACTTTGAAATGTACTATGGAAGAAGAAAAGTTAGAAGTTTTCCTAATTGAATATGACTAAAGACAATGTTCGAAATACAAGAGGATGACAAGGCACTGGGCACTCAGAGGAGAGAGGCTCACTGGACCAAGCCACACTAGAAAATCATCCTTTACTCACCCCAAAGGAACCCTCACACAGGAAAATGTGATTACAGGGGAGTTCTAATGTAAGTTTTCAGGGCTGCCCTATCTTTAGCCTTTGCTTGTGCATGCATTTGCTCAGTACTGAGAGATTTCTCTTTGGTTGTAAGGCACTAACCTCATTTGGAAACTTGACCTTTATGACCTCAGCTAAACCTAATCACGTCCCAGTGCCCCCATGGTGAAGCTAATATTTCAGATATCATCACATTGGCAGTGTTAAATTTTGTAAGAGGTCATCGACTTGGACTGAGCTACTGCACTAGGCCCAACAGGGAAAAACAAATGCAGTCATTCATACTAAAGTTTTCACAACAAAGCTGAAAGTTGTTTATCTGACTTTTCAAGATCAGGAGAGAGAGAGAGAGAGAGAGAGAGAGAGAGAGAGAGAGAGAGAGAGGCAGGGGACAAATACCCAAACAAGCCAGTTAACCTTTACAACAAAAGTAACTTCAAAATGACTGTCTTAGTTATTTATCTTGTTGCTGAGACAAAATATGTGACATCAAAGTTGAAGGAAGAAAGATTTATTTTGGCTCACAGTTTACAGAGGTTTCAGTCCATAATTGGCTGGCTCCAAGGCAAAGTAACATGGCAGAGGCGCATCACAGAGGAGAAACAGTTCGTGGAGGGCAGATGACAGCAAAAGCAGCAAGCAGCAGCAGCAGCCCTCTTTCTGTCCTTTATAGCCTATCCGGGATACATGCCCTTAGGATGAGTAGTACTCACACCCAGGGTGGGTTTTCCCATTGTCCATACCCAGAACTATGCCAAACCAATCAGTGGAGCAATTTAGTAATCACACATCCTCCATCCCAGCATCACACACTCTAGATCCAGCCATCTCTGAAAAGCCCCATCTATGACCACATGAGGCTTTGAGGACACACCTAGAACAAGCCATAATGATGACCAATCTACTTTTTGTACTCTTCTTGCTTTCTTCAGCCTTTTTCTACTTAAAACCAATCTCCCCTGCTTGACTGATCAGAATACACATTCTATCTCATGGAATGAGGTATTACCTGGTTCTAGAATCACAAGTAAAGCTAAATAAGATCCTGAAATGAAATTTGTTGCAATTTTAACTTTTTAAGGGGTTAAGGCTTAAATGTACAAGTTTTGGGAAACAAATACTTACTCAGATATTTGAGTATGACAGTGCCTACTGGATGTTGTAGATATGTAAAGGTACTGTTAGGGGTCTGGCAGCAATTTCAGAGGGTGATATCATATTTCACCATCAGTACCACAATAGGAGAAATGGAAATTTTTACAATGAAGTTTTATTTTAGATTGAACACAAAACTAGAATTAAATAAACCAGGTGCTGCCCTGTAGAGCCAATAATATTCTATAATTATGGTTATTTGGCAAATCAAGACAAAAGACAAGCAGGATGCTAGAAATAAGCTATCTTTACTTATAATTATGGTAACCATGATTATCCATGAGTATCCACTATGGGAAAAAGATCTAAAAGCTAACAAAATTAGGATCTGGCTTATTTATTCCCAGAAATATACCAGTAAGTCTGATTCATTTATTCTTACTGAGAGATAAGTCTAGACTTTATTCTATCTACTCTGGACCCTACTTAGACAGAAATCAAGTGTCTGAGTAATTGGTTTTGACCTGTAGTGTTCCTTGGCATATTAGTAGCATTCTAGTGTTCAGTTTGAATTGTGACCCTTCTTTTTGCATTGACACTGTGTTTCATAAGAGTTTTTGGCCATCATGATAATTCTAGCAAAGGTCAAGAATCCACTAAATCTATAACAAGAAAATAAATAGTGCCAAGGTTTAAATAAAGAAAAACTCAATGTTTATGAACTATATTTGTTTGTCTGTTTCATGAAGTGGAAATAGTCTACTGAGTCTTATGGGGTAGGGGCAGAAGAGAAATGTAAATTCCTAGGGCTAATGGGGTGTCTCAGTGGTAGAGCACTTGCCTAGCATGTGCAAGGCCCTGAGTTTGATCACCAGCATGGCCAAAAACAAAGAGAGAAAGAAAAACAGAACATTCATACAACTCAGATTACCAACCTTATGGAAGACTGTCATTACTTTTGAAATCAAGACGTTCCTTTCTTTGCATCTCTGAGATATGACCAGACAGCTGACAGTTTTCTGATGTTTTATATTTCTAAAGCATTTTTATTCTTCACAAAACAGGTTGTTAGGCAATCTTCACTGCCCATGTGACTTCTCAGGAAACTTATTATATCCCCATAGTCCTAAAATAGCATAAATTGTAAGTTGCTCCACTGGCTTACTAACAACTTTTCAAAAAAAAAAGAAATTAATTTTAAAACACTACCCTATTAAATGTATATACTTAATGCCAGTCACATCTTATTTCAGAAAGCTTAATATGAAAAGGAAAAATAAATGCATCTTGGAAAACTGAATTAGACTTCTAACCCTTGGAGCCACTGCCGAGGTGACTCTAGCGATGGACCTGCAAAATCAGGGCATCTTCATTCCCCTCATGCAATAGCAACTGGAAACAAACAAGGGCAGGTATTGGAAAAAACAGAGATGAGAATGAGGAGCCCTGGGTCTCCCCAAAAGGTATAGTGCCTTGGTCTCTGGTTAAAAAGTAAACATAGTACAGGAAAAAAGCCAGAAGGCATTAATAGGTCTCCTTCCTTGAAAGGGTGGGCTGCCATGGCAGGCTGGCTGTTCTCTCTTGCTGCTAAATTTGGGAATGCTTTGGTACCTGGAGAGCTGAATGTGATTTAAGTCTCATCCAGGTAGCCCCTGGAGAGGACAAGATACGCCTGTCCCCAGCATTTCTTCTACTGGTCTAGAAGAAGGCACACAGCTGGCCTCCATCAGGTAAAGGGGCTGCAGGCGAACATACCAGACTGTTTGGAGAGCAAGCTGTAGGTGGGAGAGGGTAGGGGAAGAAGATATCCTTTATTCCCTTCTCTAAAATCTGAGTTCTTGAGAAGTAAGTTTTTACAATCAAATTTGGGAAAAAAAGAAACCAAGAAAAGCAAGTTGGGTATATGTAACTTCAATTTAGAAAGATTATGGCTATGGCTGGGGATTTAGCCTAGTGGTTCTGGGCCTGCCTTGAAAGCACAAAGTCCTGAGTTTGATCTCCAGTTAAAAAAAAAAAAATCTACAGAAAGATTATGGCTGAAATCCAGGCTGTTCCGCTGACTTCGGTGTGTGACCCTGTATGACAGACCTCCTGGGTCTCGATTTTCTACCCACACAGCATAGGGTTGTGTTGTTCTGCCCCCTCCCTCAAGCAATTTAATGGCTGCAAAGCACTCTCCTTCCACCTTCCCAGAGTCCTGGCCACTCTTCAAGTTTCTGTTTCTGGACACTTCCTGGAAAGAGTGATCTCATTCCTTTCCTTTCTACCATTATGACACCAAAGATACTCGATGCCTAAATGTAAACAGGTGTTGCATTGTATACACTGTAGGCATGACTATAAATTTTTAAAATCTATTTAAGACTAGAGTAAGGAAACAAGGACCCCAGAGGAGGTCTCTCCAGCTGCCTGTCCAGGACCACCTGGCGGGTGCGTGACTTCCCCAACTGCATGCCACCAGATCCAGTAAGGAAGCAAGGACCCCAGAGGAGGTCTCTCCAGCCACCTGCTTGGGCCCACCCAGTGGGTCTGTGACCTCCTGGACTGCATGCCACCAGATCCAGTAAGGAAGGTAGCCATGCGGGCACCCTTGAAATACCCCCACGACCTGCTCCACCCCACCCCCATTCTCAAACCTCCTGATTGGGCCAGTCCTTGGACCCACTCTGCAGAGGCATAGGTGGTCATGAAGGGTATTTTTCTGAGCTCCCAACTTTGAACATCATTAAAGAAAGGGCAGGGGAAACCTGTAATAGAACTGAGTGGAGTTCAACCCTGCTGGTTGGGAAATTCAATTTAGGCCTTGTGGACTGAGGTCAGTCTGAGTCGTGGGGACCTGCCATTGGCTAGCTGAGATCAGGGGATTCAGTTCTGCACATGGCTATAGACGTGGTATAATGTGACAACAGAGACATAGTCTGAAAGAGGCCCTTCAAATTCTTTTTTTTTTTCTTTTCCTCATACACCCTAAAATTTCTTTCTTTTTTCTGTCCTCTCTCTACAACTCAGTCTCTTCCTCCAACATATTATCCCTCATCTCGCTTTTTATTCCTGCTCCTACCCTAACTCGATTTTCTTCTTTTATTATTTTTTCTTATTTTCTTTATGTTCTTTTCTCCTGTCATTTTACCTCACACAGGGCTCCATAGCTTCAAGGGAAGGCAAACACCTGTTACTGTTAAGGGGATATATTCTTGTCCTTATTCCTGCACTCTTCTATCCCCTTTGAAGTTAATAGCTTCATAAAGATAGTATGGTCATTCTACATCCTCTGGCTTCACTTCAAACCTTCTCCAATTCTTTCACTTATCTGCTCCTCTTGTCCTAACTCAGTCTAATCCCCCATCCTAAATGGTAAAATGCTATATTGAAAAGCATATTCACTGCAAACATATTTTGGGCTGCTTCTTGATATTAATTTAATTAACATGGTTTAAAGGTGATAGATTAATGACTACCACAAGTGGTCAATTTGCAAGCTGTGCTTGATCCTATTGGGCTGCTGAATGTATCAATTGGGATTAAGGATTGTGATTGATTTAATAAGCTGTTTTCTCCGATATAATAAAAATGAGGATTTCTATGAGTTATTAGAGACTCAAAAGCTAAAAAGCAACTATATCAGGAAGATTTAGGTAATAACCCAGAAATAATACCAAGGACAACCCAAGAACAAAAATAAAAATGAGAAAACACTTAAGCAAGACACAAAGACAGACTTCCAGTTCACCAATGGAAAACAGTTGGGCAAATGAGGACGAAAAGTCTGATAGTGAACCAGCAGGACACCCTGGAGCCATAGCACAGGAGGTAACAAAACAGATCAATCAGGCTCTAGAAAAGTTCAAATCAGAAATAATTTCCCAGTTAACCATAGAGATTATAGGCAAAATGGAAGTCATGATTCGAGACGCTAGAACAGAAACTGACAAAAAAATAGATGAGCTCAAGACTATGATAGAAGCCATGAAGACTCAGCATGAGAAAGAAATGGAAACAATGAATGCCCAACAGAGGAAAGAAATGGAATCCATTAGATTCAAACAGATATACAGGAGATTAAAAACTCTATTGAATGTGTACACAACAGAATAAAAGACTGCGAAGATAGAATTTCAGATATAGAAGATAGGATCACAGACAGTGACCATGAAAAGAGAGGTCTCTCAAAAACAGTAAGGGATCATGAGAAATCGATCCAACAACTTCTAGACAATACAAAGAAAAATAACATAAGACTGATAGAAATCCATGAAATAGCAGGAGAAAACGCAAATGACTTAAAAAAGCTCTTCACAGAATTAAGGACAGAAAACTTCCCAAACAGAAGGGAAGAATTACACATACAGATAAGTGAGGCATATAGAACTCCAACTAGCCATGATCAAAAAAAAATCTACACCTAGACATATAATAATCAAGATCCCAAAAATCCAACAGAAGAACAAAATACTACAAGCAGTAAGAGGAAAGAAACAAATCACATGCAAAGGAAAGCCCACTAGAATCAGAGCAGACTTTTCAACACAAACCCTTAGGTGAAGGAGAGCTTGGAGTGAGGTATTTCAAGTCCTAAAAGGAAACAACCTCCAACCTGGACTGATGTATCCTGCAAAACTTTCTTTCAAAATAGACGGGGAAATAAGATACTTCCACAACAAAGAACACCTGATAAACTTCATGAACACCAAATCAGCACTACAAGGAATTCTAAGCAACATTCCAGAAAAGGACAATGAAGGCCACGATACCATGAGACCCAACAGACCAAATCAAATAGGCAAGGCAAAAAACTAAAAGGAGAGGGGAGAAAAAGTAAAAAGAGTCAACAAAAGGACAATAACATGACAATAATAAGTCACAACATATCAGTTATAACCATCAATGTTAATGGCCTCAGTTCACAAATCAGGAGAAATAGACTGGCAGAATGGAGTAAGAAGTAAAATCCAACAATATCTTGTATACAAGAAACACATCTAGTGCAAAAGGAAGCCCATAGACTGAAAGTGAAAGGATGGAAAACAATTCTCCACACATCAGGAGCCCATAAAAAAGCAGGGGTAACAATCTTATTTGCAGACAAAGTAAATTTCAAGCCAAAACTCATTAAGAGAGACAAAGAAGGCCACTACATCCTTGTAAAGGGAACAATTCAAGAGGAAGAGATGACAATCATAAACATATATGCACCAAATATAAATGCCCCCAACTATATAAAACAAATATTAAGTAACATGAAAAACCAAATAAGCACTAATACAATTGTAGTGGGGGATTTTAATATCCCACTATCACAAATAGACAGATCATCTAGGTAGAAAATCAACAATGAAATAATAGAACTGAAGCAAGCTTTGGACCATACAGACTTAATAGATGTCTACAGAGTATTCCACCCCACAAAAATCAGAATATACATTCTTTTCAGCTGCACATGGATCATTCTCCAAGATAGACCACATACTGGCCAACAGAATAGGTCTGAATAAATGCAAAAGAATTGAAGTCATCTCCTGTATATTATCAGATCATAGTGCAATCAAGCTGGAGATCAATAGCACAAGAAACTGTAGGAACTTCTCAAGCACATGGAAACTGAATAACACTCTCCTAAACAATCAATGGATTACAGAGGAAATTAAAGAAGAAATTAGACAGTTTTTACAAATAAATGAAAAACCCAAAGCTCGAACAAGAGAGGAAATTATAAAGATCCGAGCAGATATCAATGCAATGGAAACTAAGAAAACAATACAAAAAATAAATGAAACAAAGAGTTGGCCTTTTGAAAGAGTAAATAAAATTGACAAACCCTTAGCTAATCTTATCAAAAAAAGGAAAGAAAAGGCTCAGATCCATGCAATCAGGAATGAAAAAGGTGAAGTCACAACAGATCCAAAAGAAATCCAGAGGATCATTAATACCTACTTTGAGAACCTGTACTCCAATAAAATGGAAAACACAAAAGAAATGGACAGATTTTTAGATACTTATGAATTACCAAAGTTGAACAAAGAAGATAAAAACATTTTAAAGACCCCAATTACAGTCAGTGAAATTGAAAATGTAATTAAAAATTTACCAACAAAGAAAAGCCCAGGCCCTGATGGATTCACTGCTGAATTTTACAAGACATTTAGAGAAGAACTACTGCCATTACTCTTCAAACTTTTCAATGAAATTGAAAGGGAAGCTATACTTCCAAATTCATTCCTGGAAGCAAGTATCACTTGGATTCCCAAACCAGGGAAAGATGCAACTAAAAAAGAGAACTACCGACCAATCTACTTAATGAATATAGATGCAAAAATCCTTAATAAGATACTAGCAAACAGAATACAGAGGATTATCAAGAAGATCACACATCCTGACCAAGTCGGATTCATTCCAGGGATGCAAGGGTGGTTCAAGATATGTAAGTCAATAAATGTAATACATTATATTAACAAAGTCAAGGACAAAAACCGTATGATCCTCTCAATAGATGCAGAAAAAGCATTTGATAAAATTCAACACCCATTCATGATAAAAACCCTGCAAAAATTTGGAATAGATGGTCTATACCTCAACTTAATAAAGGCTATCTATGAAAAACCAACAGCCAACATCATATTAAATGGCCAAAAGCTGAAAACCTTCATGTTAAAATCAGGAACAAGACACGGATGCCCACTATCACCACTCCTCTTTGATATAGTTCTGGAAACATTAGCCACAGCAATCAGACAAGAGAAAGAAATTAAAGCAATAAAGATAGGAAAGGAAGAAGTTAAACTGTCATTATTTGCTGATGATATGATACTCTACATTGAAGACCCAAAAAACTCTACCAAAAAACTTCTAGATTTAATTGACAGATTCAGTAGAGTAGCTGGATAAAATGTGAACACCCAAAAATCAATAGCCTTCTTATACACAAATAACAGACTCACTGAGAGAGAAATAAAGGAAAAAATTCCTTTTACAATAGCATCCAAAAAAATGAAGTATCTAGGAATCAATCTAACAAAAGAAGCAAAAGATCTTTACACTGAAAACTACAGCATTCTGAAAAAAATATTGAAGAGGATATAAAAAAATGGAAAGATATCCCCTGCTCCTTGGTAGGAAGAATCAACATAGTGAAAATGGCCAAAACTGCTATACACATTCAATGCAATGCCAATTGAAATTCCAACACTATATTTCACAGAACTAGAAAAAAGAATCCAAAAATTCATTTGGAACCATAAGAAACCTAGAATAGCAAAAGCCTTCCTAGGTAACAGACACATGGCAGCAGGTATAACAATTCCCAATTTGAAACTATACTACAAAGCCACTGTGATAAAAACAGCATGGTACTGGCAAAGAAACAGACCTGAGGATCAGTGGAACAGACTGGAAGACACAAAAACAAATCCAGATGTACTCAGCTACCTCATCTTTGACAAAGGAGCTCACCATCCTCAGTGGAGGAAAGATAGCCCCTTTAATAAATGGTGTTGGAAAAACTGGATTTCAACCTGCCACAGATTAAAACTGGACCCTTATCTTTCACCATGCACTAAATTATAATCCAAGTGGATTAAAGATCTAAATATTAAAACAGAAACATTAAACTTGCTGGTAGGTAAGTTAGGCAGAACTCTGGAAGACATTGGCATAGGAAAAGACTTTATGAACTAATCCTCAGTAGCACGGGAACGAGGAGAAAGAATCAACAACTGGGATCTCATCTTATTAAAAAGCTTCTGTACTGCAAAAGAAATCATCAGCAGAACTAAGAGACAGCCTACAATGTGGGTAAAATCTTTACCAGCTGCTCCTCAGACAAAGGACTATTATCTAGACTATATAAAGAACTCAAAACAATCAGCCCCCTCCAAATATAAAGACCCAATTCAAAAATGGGCAACTGAAATGAACAGACATTTATCAGACAAAGAAGTAAAAGGAGCAAGTAAATGTATGAAAAAATGTTCCACATCACTGGTCATTCGAGATATGCAGATGATAACAACACTGAGATTCCACCTCACCACACAAAGAATGGCTGCTATCAAGAAATCACACAATAACAAATGTTGGCGTGCTTGTGGGGAGTAAGGAACCCTTCTCCTTTGTTGGTGGGAGTGCAGACTGGTGCAACCACTATGGAAATCAATATGGAGATACTTCAAAGAGCTTGGACTGGAGGTTCCATTTGACCTAGCCATCCCTTTGCGGGGTATCTTTCCAAAAGAACTAAAAGAATCATGTCACAGTGATGTACGTGCACCCATATTTATAGCAGCACAGTTTGTAATAGGTAAAACTTGGAAACAGTCCATTTGCCCATCAGTTGGAAACTGGATAAAGAAGATGTGGTTTTTCTATAAAATGGAATATTACTCAGCCACAAAGAACAAGAAAATAGATTTGTTCATAGAAAATGGATACATATTGAAGATATACTCCCAAGTGAAATAAATAAGTCATACATGTGTAAATACTGAATAGTTTCTCTGCTGTGAATAAACTGCAATAATACATAAGATCCTAATAAAATTACTGACATTGTGAAATGGGAAGAAAGGGGCTAAAGGTGTCGGGAAGGTGGGATGGATAGGGGAAGGGTAATAAGGGAAAAGAAAAAATGTGAGATAAAGAAAAGATGGAAATAAAGTCCTTGTAAATAGGGAGGGGAGGAGGGGGTAAAGGGAGGGCAGGGGTAAGGGGAAATAATGAGAACCAAGACCTGTCATATAGAGGTACAAGATCCCAACAATGAATGTAACTATACTGTACCCCTAAAATGTACCAATAAACTTAATTAAAGCTGAAAAAAAAAAAGAGTAGTGGTAGTTTGCTCCTTTTCTCTTCCATTGCTGCACCACAGCAGGGTCAGTATATCTGGGGATGAGTAGGTAGAGTTGGCAAGAATTTATTTTAAAAGTTGTTGAGAGAATTATGTAGGACACAGAGTAATATGAATGAAAATATGTTTACCTCTGCCACAATTCCCAGCTGTCCTGTATTCATATTGTATCACCAAGAAAACCCCGTATTCCCCACTTCACGTTTCCCTCCAATTTATTCACAAATTATGTGCATGGCACAGTCCTGCTGTGAGAGCTAGAAATATGAATGAAGAGCAGATGCATCTGAGCAAGGCCTTCAGGGAAGTTATGTTCCTACAGGGTCAGAAGCCTCGGGAGAAGTAACTCACACTAAGGGCTGTATGAATTAAGATGCACAGTTGTCACCCAAGATTGGTGGGTGAATGGGAGAGGAACTGATATGGTTTGGATTTCCTTAAAGTCTAGGACAGGCTGAGCCATACAAAAGCTATTTATGGAATATTGCAAGTGAGATCTGGGAAAAATAAGTTACAAAGTATCAGAAAAATTTAGAGTTTTGGAACTAATTTAATGATTCCAATATATGAAACATCATGAAAAGAAAAAAATGCATATTCCTAAAATAATAGTATAAATGTTTAATTAAGTAGTATTAATTAAATAGCATAAATAGTTTAATTAAATAGTATAAATGTTTAATTGCAAAAAACAACTTCCATGAACCAACCAGACAGTGTATATATATATATATATATATATATATATTTAAATCTTTAAACCTTTTGAGTTAGCTATTCTCTTTCAGGGAAATATCTTAAAAGTATAAGCCAAAATATGGAAAACTTTATGTCACAATAATGTGCAAAGCCAGCCGGTTTGTAACATTAAAAAAATATATATGTACTTTATTTCCTAACTGCATACCTCAGGAATGGATCCCATGGCCACTAAACTTCAATGCAATAAAATTTCAAGCTTGATTTCTTTTCAAGGTTCAAATGAGATAAGAAATTTACAAAAACTTAGTAGGCACTAGTAAATCCCTCCACCAGTTCAAAAGGATAAAAATGTATAAACCTTATATTTGGGAAATAAAGGAAAAGTGGAAAGAAAAACGTTAAGCATTTTACAAGGACATACACACTTGCACATACACACTTTCATAAATTCCCTATGCAACAAGCCCTGCACTACAAAGCAAAAGACCACCAGAGGCAGAAAAAGATCAACTTTCTGAGGTCCTACAGCCTGTTGCTACTACTCTGCCACATAAGCCAAAAACAGATCCCATGGGTGAAAGTGGTCTGCACCTGTTCTCTGCCACTACTCTTTAGCTTTGAGGTTGCAGACCTCACCTTAACTGAGACAGAGAAATAAAGGATTTAACAGAATACCTTGAAAATGGTCATGGCTTAGTACATATTTTGTAAGTAATAAGAAGAAAGCAATTAAGCCAGTAGCAATTTCCTGAGCATCTAAGTGCTCAGTAAATAGCAGTGTTGTGTTGTTGTGCTGTTGTTGTTGTTGTTTGCTGCTGTTGTTGCTGTTAAATAAATGATTCATATTTGTATGGCTACTGAGAGTTTATGCTGAGAGAGCTTTCAGTTCTCACAATGATCCTGGAAGAGAAAACTGATGCTTGAAGAAGCTGGTAATTTGTCTAATTAATACTTCTCACAGTTGCTGAAGCTGGGAACCTCATTACCATCTGAGGCTCTTTTCTCTGACAAGGCTGACTGAATGTCATAATAATGTCCTCCAACCTCCTCTCTATCATGAACTGGATTCCCAACATCCAGTTCAGTTGAAGTGGCTAATCAAAAATGATGGCGATCTTTTTCCTTCTGCAAGTGATGGCTGGTTTGAGGAAATAGCAGTAACTCAATCTTATCAATGATTTGAATTAAAGTCTCTGGGATCTTCTAGGAAAGGCCTTCTCACTGCCAAGGAGACATGATCATGTGGCCTTTCCCTGTCCACTTGATGTTTTTTAATCTCACTCTGACTGTTCCAACAGGCATAGTTATCTTGGAACCATGAGGGGAATCTGATTGAGAAGGAAGTTAATATATGGCAGACAGAGAGGCAAGAAAATCGCAGAGAAGCAAAGCCAGAGCCAAGACATTCGCTCCTGGACTTCCTACTACATGAAGAAACTGTTTTCCTTACTCTAGAAACATATCCAAGTATCAGCTTCTGTTTTTACAGTTCCAGACATTCCATCTGATGCATTTTCTTTTCATGCCATTTATGTATCAGATCTAGTGCACATATTTTATTTCTGTTTGGTAACTCCATTTCTTCAGATTCAAGCCTTTCTAAGCTCAAGGGAGATCTAATTCTGATTTCCTGGAACTGTACATGGGCAGAGAAGAGCAGATACGTACAGTTATACAAAGGCATCACATATTTGCTGGTTTCCCATCACACGGCTAAGTATAGAAGCAGAGGACACCACGATGCGCTTTACTGAAGCTTCCAGCCCCTCTCCTATGACCTCTACCTCTATAAGTCATGATGGAGCTGCACATCTGGAAATTTGATGGCTTTCAGCTTCCTCTCTCTTCCCAAGGAATGCTGTATTACAAGTTATCAGGATAAAAGAAAAGGGGTAGAAGAAAGAGGAGGCGGTTTCTCCAGAGTCTTTTCCTCTCAGAGTAATAAAGTTGATTTGGTTAAAGTCTTTAAAGTTACCTGTGGAATGTGCTGCTTTGACAACTCCTATTTCAAGTTCTCTTTTAAAACTAAACTGCAAAACGGAAGTGATTCAACTTTCTAAGGTCAATGTTTTACTGAGACCGTTAAGCACTTTTTTGTATGATAAACACCAGCTCACCTTTTGTAACTTTCCCTATAACCAAATGCATTCGAGTTTCAGCTTTCTGAAGTTCAACTCAGCCCTTACAGTCAGCATCTGTCCTGCATCTCCACAGCACAGACTCAGTCCTGAGCCCTTTATGTTTCATACAATTCACCTACAGTCCATTACTGCCATGCACCTCGCAAACCCCACCTCCTTCCCAAAGCCCCAACACCAACCAATCATCACATTGCCAGGCCTCAGTTCTGAGATCTGGGTGTTTTACAAAAATTAAGTGTCCCTCTTTAATCCCAACTTCCTCTCTTCCACAAATCTCCAACTCTTGAACTTTCATTGCATCTGATTATCAACCACCTTGTGCCTCACCTACTGCCCTACCTCCCAACCCATCAGCTGCCTCTGCTCTCTTTTCTTCTCCCAGGAGGGCAGAACTCAGGATTTATCCCTTCATTTGCTCTCTTGCTGGCACCTGCACTGCAAGCTACCAAAGCTCAGTTGCACAGCAATCCAAATATCCCAACATTTCCACTGCCAAAACTGGTAAGGCAAGTTTCACTACAAGAAATCTCCCAATCTTGCAGATTATGAATTCCAGCTGGAATTAGGTGCTGGTTGTGACTCAGCAACAACAGTGTACTCACCATTTATGGCCTTATAGAGGGATGGTCACTGCTCTGCATCCTGGTTCTGCCACCTAGTAGCAATATCATCTCGGGCAAGTTGTTTAACCTCTCTGTGTTTGTTATTTCGATTGTTCATTAGGATAGTAATTCTATCTTTACAGGGTTGTCATAGGAATTTAATGAGTTACATATGTAAAATAATTTTAACAATGCTTAAAACACAGATGGTGGACAAACATGTTAGTAGAGAGAACTGAGTTCTTTGGGATTCTCGTCCATTTCCTTCCTTTCATCTTATTCTTTCCATTTATCCACATCCATATGCCTCCTCATCTCTTTTCTTCCTGTCTCAAAGAAGGCTTGTAAAATAATTATAAAATAAGTTAATCTCTCCAATTAATATCACTTCCTTTTTTTTCGATTTGTTTGTTTTTACAGTATGGAGAACTGAATTTAAGGCCTTCAAACTGAGCCACATCCCAGCCCTTTTTATTTTTTTATTTTGAGACAGAACTCCACATCTGTAAGTGGGTCTTACTGAGACACCAAGTTACCCAGGTTGAGCTCGATTCTCCTGCCTCAGCCTCCCAGAGTGCTAGGATTACAAATGTATACTGCTCTTGTCTACATTTTAAATTCAGACTTTTTCACAGGGCCCTCCTTAACCTATAAATGTATTCAAATGTCTCTCTCCTTAAAGTGGAGGAACAATGTGAGGGACAAGAAGGGAAGAAAAATGAAAGAATTGAGAGGAAAAGTCCCCAGGGCCTTACCACCCTTCTGGCTAATACCAATCATCTCACAAACCCCACCTCCTAGGGACCTGTCTACACTCTCTCCTCATCCCTCTCCTCCCTTTGCTCCTCAGTGCAATGCATTTTGGCCCTGGCTCCTTCACACACCACCCATGCCATTTTTGACACCTCATTTCCAGCAGTTACTCTGCCATTCTTCATTAGCTGACCACCTTGTAGCACTGTTCACCTCTCTCTCATTATGGACATTCTTCCCTGAATTTCCATGTCAGAAGTTTCTCCCTCTTATCCTCCTTCCCTATGGAACTCTGCTTCTTACTTTCTTGTTCTGGACTCTTCATCTGACCATGCAGTATATGTGGTATTATTTTTTTCAACAAGCTTATTGAACACTTCTCATATGTCAGATGCCATGGTAGTTCATTTCCTGAATAAATTATAAAGAACACGGTTTTATTCTGATTCACAGTTCTGGCCCAAGCTCAAGAGGACTGCACCTGGCAATGCCCTTCTTACTGAGACCTGAGAGAGTGCAGAGCATTGCATGGTAGAAGACAGGGGACATGCAAGAGACCCAGCCAAAGGCTTTTTTAGAAGACCAACTCTTAAGATAACTATTCACCTGCTAATTCATTAACTGCTTGATAGATTAATCTATTTATGAAGGCAGAGCCCAAGTCACCCCTAACAATCTCATGTGTTTCCACCTCTTTAGATATCATAATGTGGATTAAATCTCAGCATGAATTGCAGAAGAAACAAACCACACTGAAATTATAGCAAGTTGCATGCCCGCTGCTGGGGCCAGTTAAACAGGAATAGCTAAAGTACCACTCAAAATGCCACCACAATCAGTACAGGCACAACACAGACCTATGATGGTGCCCTCAGAAGTTGTGCAGTGATGCTGACATGAGTAGGACAGTTCCTCCCCTTACAATTGGCCCTATGAAAAAGATCAATTCACAGCTGGATAATTAGAGTATAAAAGAGAACAGTGCAATGCATGATGTGAGCACAGTTTTCTTCCATCCTCCTATTCTCCTCCAGTCTTTGACCCAGTATATATCTCTTTCACTCTTCTCTACCTAATTACATCCAGACATGTGATTTCAACTGATCCCACTAGAGGTTGATGTTCACAATGTGAATTTCTTACATTGAATACCAAACTTCCTGCAAGAAATCTCTACCACCTTCCATAACTGAGCACCCAGCACCAAGAATATAAAGTCTAGTCTTACCACAATCCATTAACCTTATTTCCCATCTGTATCACTTCACTAGGCGCCTCTGGGACCTTTCTTCAAACTTCTTTCAGGGTTGTTTGAAACACAAGCTAATTCTATTACCAAACCCCACAGACACCCAACTTTTCTGTTCCAAAACTACCAAAGAGAAAATGATAGTCCTTAGTGCGATATATAAGATGCTAAATGCTCTAGCCCAGTGGTGGCAAACCTATGGCATGCATGCTGCATGCTGAGCCCTCTCTGTTCACCTACAAGCCAAATCATCCTGGACCTGTAAAGTGGGTAGCTGAAACAGTTTCCAAGTCTCAAAATGCATTTAGAAAATTCTGCATTTGCAGACAATGCTACAACCCATCAGAAAACCTGTAAGGAAATTTTCAGCATTGCAGCAGATGCAAAGGAGAATTTCAGTAACAGATTTTTATGGTTCCATAAGTTGAAGACAACCTTGTGTTTTCGTACTTCTTCAGATAAAGGCAAATTTGAAGAACTTGACCTTCCCTGCTTACACTGATTAGATTTTGCAAATCCGGAAATGGAACTATTGGAATTTCAAGAAAGCTGTATGTGGAAAAATAAATCCTGTGATCTGGATGCAATACTTGAGAAGAAAGAGTGTGAAGGGATGACAAAGGCCAGCACACTTAGCAACTCCAAAAATAAAGTCCTTAAAGTGTGCAATTCTCTGCCAAATAATTTTAAATCAATGAAAGCACATTGGGTTGCTTTTCTCATATTGTTTGGATCATCTTATACTTGTGAGCAGCTGTTTTCAGCTTTGAATTCTATCAAATCTGAGACAAGAAAAAGATAAACAGATGACCTGAGTGCTGCATGTGTTGCTTTCAAACTAGCGAAGTATGAGCCAAGGTTTGACAAGTTATCAGCATGCAAACAACAGCAAAGATCACGTTAATTAATTATGCAAAAGTACACCAAATGCAAACTTGCACCTTTCAATAAAAAACTGTTTGTATCATGGGAAGCTCTGCAATTGTGTTTTTCTTTTAAGATGATAGATGTTAATGTATGCAGTGTTTTTTTCTCAATCAAAACCTCAGTATTCAGGTTTAATTGCAGTGTTGGCACTCGGTGATAAATAAGTGGATTTTGAGTTGCAGTCTGGGCACTTGATCTCTAAAAGGTATGGCATCGCTGCTCCAGCCCCTGCCTATACTAGATCTCATCTACCATCCCAGCTACATGCCCTCATGTTAGCCTTGTGGCACCACCATGAAGAACAAGCCCTACTTTTGATCACAGAGCATATTTTCACCTCAGTGTCTTTATATATCTTGCTCCTACTACCTAGAACATTAACATGAATCTCAGCATTTCTTTACTGGTTTAACCAAATTAGGCAGCTGTAAGTATCTCTGGATCTGAACTCCCTTTACAGGTAGTCACTTAAACATCTCATCTCAATACTGATTCACTGTACACAAACCTGTCCTCCTTGGGAGATGGAAAACCTCTGAGTCAGTAGCCAGTGAGGACTTTTTATGAGCCTTCAGCACCTAGCACACTATCTAGCTCCTGGTGATTATGTAGTAAATATAATCCTAAAGCCTAAAGAAGTAAAAAAGAAGTTTTAAAAATTCATAGGGCTTAATCTTTGACAAAATGACCAGTTCCTTTATCACTGGTATTAAATAATACCCTAACTACCAAGTAAAATACCATAAACAAATACCTTATTTATGTGCATCAATTTATTTTTTACCTGAAGATTGACTTTTTCTAAGAATGATTATAGCTTTTTAAATTAAGTTAATAGATTATTTCCTATGATCTTTGTGACTTAAATTGACAAATAGCTGGTTAGCCCTGGGGGTGGGGTCTAGATTAATGAAATCCAGTATGTCACAGACCCAGGTAGAAATGGAACTTAGCCCCAGGAACTTGTGAGAACACATCTAGAACCTAGAAGACATTGTTCCAATTCCACAAGGGAAAACTATGACATCAGGCTAATTTTGAAAATCAAGAAGCCATAATATTTCTTTACAAATCATTTTATGTTTAAGAAAATACAATGGCTTCCTGAACGGCTAAATCCACTAGATAATCATTGCATTTTACAGGATGAAGGGTTTGTGTAGAAAGTACTTTGCACTTTGCTATATCCCCAACTCCCACCCAAAGCTATTACCCTTCACCTACTACACATTCAAACACTCATGCCCCAACTCTTTGCATAGTGAACAAGCTCAAAGGGGAAAATATAAAATTAAAATATGGAAAGTGAATTTCATTGACTAGATGTACATTGAGTCAAGGTGAATACACAGAAGGGTACCTAACCTAGCACAGCTATTTCCCAGTATTTTATCTTTGCCCTGTCTTGTCTCTCTGTAAACACTCTACAGAAGATCTATGGATTGAGCTGAGTCTCAGGGCTAATAATCTCAATCTACATTTCTTGCTTTGAATATCTCCCTGCTTATTTGGCTGGTTCTCCCTACAAGCACCAAATTATAAAGTTAATAAGGCCAAAGTCTCCTGTGCTTTTTTCAGTAAAAATACACAAAAGTAGCTAGAAACTATGAGCAGCTGCAAGGACATAAACCAAACTCAGTACGAAAAGAGAAGCAGAAACTTAAAAACATGTGGTCACATGACAAACTTAATTTAATGAAGAAATTCTGTGTTAAAATACAGTCTTGATAGCCACGCCTTCCCCCACTGGGAGCTGCCATGGCTCCAGCACCAGGAGGGCTGCTTGGGCCCTGATCTGCCGCAGGAAGGACAGCCACGCCTTCACCCACCGGGAGCCACCATCGCTCCAGCACTAGGAAGGTAGCCGCGTGGGCCCCCCTGAACCCCCACAACAAAGTAAATTTCAAACCAAAACTGATTCTAGTATTACAGATGTAGGACGGTACTGTATCATACCTCTGTGAATGTAAAATATCTTGTATCTGCTTTTTCTAGAATGTTCTCTTTCCAGATGATCATTAAGATGCTAATAAAAAAAAGTGGTGCCAGGTACCACAACAGCAACAGAACTTTGTTGTTTTCTGGGTATTATTCTTTTCTTTATGTTTTTGTTTTTGTTTTTTAATGGAGTGTGCTGAATGTCTATAATTTTGTTCAGATGACTGCAGAAACTGGAAAAGCTGTTGCTGCTATTGATGCATAATATACTGCTATTATTGGTCTTTTTATATGACTATAAATATACACACACACACACACATATATATATATATATATATATAAAATTTGAATTTTTGGAAAATTAACTGTGCTGTTGACTTTGGAAAAAGTTATTCCAATTTACTGTGTTAAGTTGGGATTGTACAGAAATTAACAGCCATATTGGTCTAGAAATGTTAATTCTTTTTCCATTTCTACAGGGGTAATGAACTGTATTAAATATGTAAGGTCATATCTACATGGGTTCGATTACAGAAACTAATAAAGTATTCTCTAAATAATGAAAAAGAATAATATAAGACTACAAGAGCAAGAAGCAACTTAAATATGTTCAAGGACCATTTTCATCTTCAGAATTAAGGATTATTTTAATTTTACATCATTGCCTTTTCTCTTTCACTTTCCTTTTTACTTTTATTTTAGGATTCCCTAATTTTAATGTTCATATAGAGATTTCTTTAACTGAAATACCGAATAGTTTCTCTGTTGTGAAAAACTATAATAGCACACAAGATCTTAATGAGATAATTAATAATGTGGAATAGGAAGTAAAGGGCTAAAGGTGTAGGAAAAGTGGGAAGGGTGGGGGAAAGGTAATAAGGGAGAGGAAAAAAATATGAGAAAATGAAAAAATGGAAATAAAGTGTTCGTAAATGGGGAAGGGAGGAAGAGGGTGAAGGGAGGGCAGGGACAAGAGGAAAAAATGAGAATCAAGACCTATTATGTAAAGATACAGGATCCCAATGATGAATGTAACTGTATTGTATACCTAGATTGTACCAATAAACTCAATAAAATTTTTTTAAAAATACAGTCTTACTGGAAACCCAACAAGTGTAATCAAGAATAGCACACCTGCTCACCTTGCAGAGGGTCCAACAGTAAAAAATCCTAAAGTGGAAGTTGGGCACCTCCTCTCCTTATATCCATTTCCCCATGCACTGTAACAGCATGGAGGGGCTCCTTAAAATTCCCAAAATTCTGGGAAAACACAGTTCAAAAAGTACAAGTCAACATCCATGAAGATGCCACTTCTTAATACAAAAATTAATAGTTAAAACACAATTTTGGAAAGCTAATTGGTAACGGTGGGTAAGAATCTTTATCGATATTAAAATAAAATAACAAATATGAAAAATGAGTTCAGTTCTAAGCAGCCCACTTGGCCAATCTGTTTCAGGTTCCCTGTCAACCACTTCATCGTGTTTTCTCCACGAAAGGAACTCCTAGTGACAACAAATACTCTCTGTTATAACAGCACAAGCTTGACCTCTGAATCTTTCTCAGGCATTCTGAACTCTCTCCCTCCTGCATGTGCTCCTGTCTCAAGGCCATCCAGCAAAAGTCAGTGGAGCCAAGGGGGCCTCACCCTAGGCTGAACTGGTGCTCCTGCCTGATCTTGACCTTTCAGCTTCCAAACTTCTGAGATAAAGAAATCTTTTCTCTTTACAAAATACCAAGTTTCAGTATTTTGTTATTGCAATAGAGAACAGATTAATAGAGTTGATTTGGTTGCTTTGACATATAAATATGAGCAAGCTTCATGAATTTTCCAGGGGGTAAAATCAGTGAAAATTCATTCAACCACTGAAAAAAAGCTTACCATATATTGAATGAGCACTGTATAGACAAATGCCCCAAAAGAGGGAGGAGGAAGATACCATTACAGCTATTTGATTTAAATTTTTTTTCTAAAGAGGAGTAAAATTATGAAGTATTTTATAAATGTATGGTTCTCAACCCTGGCTTCATATGCACTTTACAAAGGCATTTGAAAAACTATAATGTCCTGACCCTATCCCAGACCTACTGAATTTGATCTTTCCTTTTTTTCTTTTTTTTTCCCCCCTTCCAATATGTACTGCAGTACTGGGAACTGAACCCCAAGGCCTTCACACCGAGCTACATCCTCGGCTCTTTTCTTTTCTTTTCTTTCATTTTGTGAAAAGGACTCTCTAAGTCACTAAGTGACCAGCCTGGGGTCAAACTCCTGGTCTTCCTGCCCCAGGCTTTCAAGTGGCTGGTGAAGTGAAATTTTTTATAATATGGCCTTGGTATTAGTATGCTTTTTTTTCCTTCCCTCGGTGATTTTATTGTGTAACTACTGTTGCAAACCTTTGATGAAGAATCTTAATTGACTGATTAGTGAACATGAAATTGTCAGGAATCATTCTGAACAAACCATATCTCTTGATACTGGTTATGCCGTGAACTTCAATTAAGCCTATTTGTAATGACCTAATCGTGATAGTTAATACTGCTTGGTTGCTGTTGTTGTTCTCCATTGACCCATATCTGACTGAAGAAGCAACTTTTTTTCTTAAAGCATGTTTAACTTTGTTTTGAGTACAGGTTTTTGTTTCATTGGTGGCTCTTCCACCGGCCATGATGCGACTGTTTTGAAGTTACAGATTCAGAGAGCTGAAATTGCTATTTCAAGAAATACAGCTGGTTTCAGTAAATAAATATGAGCTCATTTCCATGGAAAGTATTTCATCAAGCACAGCAGAGTTACAAAAATAATACCAGTTGTCCACCAAATAAGTAATTATATTCTTAGTTTGTAATGTGTCAAATAAACCACAAAATGGTGAATTGTTCTCAGGAATATTTTGGAAAATTATAGTCTACAAATGTTTTGGGTGATGAATTGTAAGTATTAGTATAGTTAATATTTTATATAGCTACTCTGATAGTACACATGAGTGAGGGAGTCGCAACACAGAACGTGGAAGGAAAGGACAGCTGATTTTTACAATGACTTAGAAGCTTGAAAACAATAATCTTCAGTAATTAAGTCCATGTTTATAAGAGGTTCACAAACATGAATTTCTACCCCCATGCATAGATAAGCTATTTTCAATAGGAGGAACCCTCGGATACTGAAACATTTGAAGAGCTCTCTCTCTAAAAAAAAAAAAAAAAAAAAAAAAAACTCTCTCAACTGAAGCAATTAGATGTCAATAGGAACAGACTCAAAAAGTTGACACAACATCTTTCAAAATCTTTATTTCAACTTTGGTCATGTTAATAATTGCAAATGTATTCACTAATCTTTGCATATTGAGTCATGACTGGACTTTTGTGTTGCATTTTTTTGGCTAAACTATGCCCGGGTATCATGCTTGTATTTAAAGTGGGGCAGGACATTAAAGAAGTTTGTAAACAGACCTTAGTGCAAGAAACACCTAGATATTTTTGCTGTACTTTCCTGATATGTTGTATCTGTTTCACATCTAAGTAGTAGTTCATTTGTTCATGTTGATTTTTTAAGCTTTATATTTTTTTAATAAATTGAGATAAAATCATATAACAAACTTCAGTGATTTAATCATTCTACAGTACACACTTCAGTGGTTTTTACTATGCTCACAATATTCTGAAACCACCACCACTGCCTAATTCCAGAACATATCCATTGCCCCAAAAAGAAGCTCTGCACCATTATCAGTCACTCCTTGCTACCCATCTCCATCTCCTGGCAACCACGAATCCACTTGTCTCTAGACTTGACTACTGGACTTCTTGTTAGTGGAATCAAACTACTTATATGTAGTCTTATGTGTCTGATGTCTTTCACTTAATGTTTTCAAGATTCATTCATTTCGCAGAATGTGTTGCTGTTTCATAAACATGTCTTGTTTTAATGACTTCTTGCCACAGTCTGAATGTTGAATCTCTCTCCATAGTTCCATGTGTTAAATAATACAGGTGTCCAAGCCAGGTGTGGAGCACACCTGTAATCCCAGCATTTAGGTGGCTGAGGCAGGAGGATTATCACAAGGCTAACTAGTGAGTTCAAGGCCAGTCTGAACTATATAGCAAGACCCTGTCTCAAAAAAAAATCAAAAGAAAACAAGCAAACAAACAAACAAACAAAAGCAGGGGTCCATGGGGCTGCGGATTTAGCTCAGTAGTTCAGTGGTCCTTGCAAGCGCAAGGACCCGAGTTCAATCCCTGGTACAAAACAACAACAACAACAACAACAACAGCAACAAAAAAAAAACAGGGATCCAACCTTTTGGCTCTCCTAGGCCACGCTGAGTAAAAAAACAATTATCTTGCACTGCATATGAAATATATAATATAGTTATTGTATTTAGCCAACAAAACTTCCTTTATTTTTATAATGTAATTGCTTAAATCATTTTACAAAGTAACACAAGCCCCAGTTTTAATAATTAAATAAGAATACTTCCATGTCTGCTTAAAAACAAAAAGTACCTGTCTTCCCAGGCACACACAAATGCAGGTGAGTTGAAAAACTATTATTGGCAATTACTGCATTTTATCTGCCAGGTTGCACAACTACACATAACATCTGACTAATGTATGCAGGTATCAATTCAACTGTGTGTGGTGGGTGTGAAAGGAGGTTATTAGACCTGCCCTGCTAATATTCTGTTGTGGTCTACACAGTCCGCACTAGAGCACCTGCAACTGAGTAATGGAAAATCTAGCTAAAAATCACAAAATAATGTTGTTTGTTTTGTACAGTCTTAGGAGCCACATTACTCACTGTTCAGGGCTGCATGCAATCCATGCCTTGGGTTGACAGGGCCTGTGCTGAAGGCTTGGTCTCCAGTACTGCACTATCGGAGACTGGTGGAAAATTTGAAAGGCAGGGCCTGATGGGTTGTCCTAGGTAACTGGAATCATGCTTTTAAAAGGGATTGAGAGACCCCCGCTATCCTGGGTTTTTCTCTCCCTTTTTGCTTCCTGGCCATGCGGTGAATGTTCTCAGTCACACATTCTGATCATCGCCACACAGCTCCCCTGCCCCAGACAAAAAGCAATGGGTCTGTTCGATCTTGGATGGGAATCCCTAAAGCCTTGAGCCAAAATAAATCTTTTAGCTTTACAAGGTAATTATCACAGGTATTTCATTATAGTAATGTGAAGCTGACTAACACATGAGCCCATGTGGCAATCAACTTAGTTTTCATAGAGATAGCACTCACTTTTGCACTCACATTAAGCTCATTATGCAATATTTAATTAAATTACAAAATTACAGTATCAAGTACAACTGGCATAAACAGGACTATGACCAAACACCACAGTAAATGTGCACCTGAGCCAGAGAGAACAAAGTGTATCAATTTATTAAATGATAGCTAGTGCTACAGTGATCTCTGTGCTCTGAGCAACAATCAGTATGTTTCCAGAGGGGACCAAGAATGAGTTAATTTAGTGTTGGTCAGTACTCCACCACCTCAATATTTGAAGGGTCCAGAAGTGATTGTCTGTTATACAACCCAACACAGCCTCAATAGGTCCCTAAAAGGAAGTCTTCTGTTTGCAAAAAGAAGCAAGTAGGGAAGGGAATGTAGCGCAGTGGTAGAGTGCTTGGCTAATATGCACAAGATACTGGGTTTGGTCCCCAGTACCTCAAAGGAGAAGGAGGAGGAGGAGGAAAAGAAGAGCAGATTTTTTTTTTTATATCAGGATGCGAGCTACTTCTGTGTCTTTATATCCCCTATTGCCACCAGCACAGGAAAAGAGGGGCTCAGAGTAGTCTTTATATAAATCATGAAAAAGGAGTTCAATAAATGTTTATTAAATCAATAAATTGATGAGTATAGTGTATTATATAATTAATGACATGTAACTTCCTACTTGGCTAGAGGAACTCACCACATCATCAATGTACAGTAAAAGAAAGACAGATATATAGGGCCGGGGATTTAGCTCAGAGGCACCACATCTGCCTCACAAGCACAAGGTCCTGAGTTCAATCCCCAGTATCAAAAAAAAAAAAAAAAAAAAAAAAAAAAAG